>NC_034187.2:3851700-4146700 GCF_002021735.2 Oncorhynchus kisutch
GACAGGTTTCTCAATTTCTTTCTTAGATTTTTGCATTCTTCATCAAACCATTTGTCATTATTGTTAATTTTCTTCGGTTTTCTATTTGAGATTTTTTGATTTGATAGGGAAGCTGAGAGGTCAAATATACTGTTAAGATTTTCTACTGCCAAGTTTACACCTTCACTATTACAGTGGAACGTTTTACCCAGGAAATTGTCTAAGAGGGATTGAATTTGTTGTTGCCTAATTGTTTTTTTGGTAGGTTTCCAAACTGCATTCCTTCCATCTATAGCATTTCTCTCTGTGTGTGTGTCTCTCTCTCTCTCTCTCTCTCTCTGTGTCTCTCTCTCTCTCTCTCTCTCTCTGTGTGTGTCTCTCTCTCTCTCTGTGTGTGTGTGTGTGTGTGTCTTTCTCTCTCTGTGTGTGTGTGTCTTTCTCTCTCTGTGTGTGTGTGTCTTTCTCTCTCTCTGTCTCTCTCTCTCTCTCTCTCTCTGTGTCTCTAGTACCTGGGTCATGTAGAGGTGGAGGAGTCCAGAGGAATGCACATCTGTGAGGATGCAGTGAAGCAGCTCAAGACGGTAGGTAGAGGTCTTCCTGTCTGTCTTCCTGTCTGTTTCTCTCACACGCACTGGACCATATGTTTAAATAAGCCCCCGTAGCTACAGAGCCTTCAAAGTATTCAGGCCCCTTGAATTTTTCCACCTTTTTGTTACATTAAACATTTATTCTAAAATAGATTTTATTTATTTTTTTCCTCATCAAACTACACACAATACCCCATAATGACAAAGCGAAAACAGGTTTTTAGACATTTCTGCCAATGTATAAAAAAATATGTAAAACAGAAATACCTTATTTCTATATATATTTATTTGAAATTGAGCTCAGGTGCATCCTGTTTCCATTGATCATCATTGAGATGTTTCTACAACTTGATTAGAGTCCACCTGTGGTAAATGTTATTTATTGGACATGATTTGGAAAGGCACACGCCTGTCTATATAAGGTCCCACAAGTTAACAGTTCATGTCAGAGCAAAAACCAAGCAAAGAATTGTCCGTAGAGCTCCGAGACAGGATTGTGTCGAGGCACAGATCTGGGGAAGGTTACCAAAACATTTAGGCAGCATTGAAGGTCCCCAAGAACACAGTGGCCTCCATCATTCTTAAGTGGAAGAAGTTTGGAACCACCAAGACTCTTCCCAGAGCTGGGAGAAGGTGACCAAGAACCCCATGGTCACTCTGAGCTCTAGAGTTCCTCTGTGGAGATGAGAACCTTCCCGAAGGACAACCATCTCTGTAGCACTCCACCAATCCGGCCTTTATGGTAGAGTGGCCAGACGGAAACCACTTCTCCGTAAAAGACATCATGATGTGGGGATGTTTTTAAGCGGCAGGACCTGAGAGACTAGTCAGGATCGAGGCAAAGATGAACGGAGCAAAGTACAGAGAGATCCTTGATGAAAATCTGCTCCAGAGCGCTCAGGACCTCAGACTGGGGGTGAATGTTCACCTTCCAACAGGACAACGACCCTAAGCACACAGCCAAGACAACGCAGGAGTGGCTTCGGAACAAGTCTCTGAATGTCCTTGAGTGGCCCAGCAAGAGCCCGGACTTCAACACAATCTAACATCTCTGGAGAAACCTGAAAATAGCTGTTCAGTGACGCTCCCCATCCAACCTGACAGATCTTGAGAGGATCTGCAGAGAAGAATGGGAGAAACTCCCAAATACAGGTGTGCCAAGCTTGTAGTGTCATACCCAAGAAGACTGTAGACTGTAATCTCTGCAAAAGGTTCTTCAACAAAGTACTGAGTAAAGGGTCTGAATACTTATGTAAATGTGATTTTTCAAAAACCTGTTTTTGCTTTGTCATTATGGGATATTGTGTGTAGATTGAGGGGGGAGGAAAACAATTTCATACATTTTAGAATAAGGCTGTAATGTAACAAAATGTGGAAAAGTCGAGGGGTCAGAAAACTTTACGAAGGCACTGTGTTGGCCTGTGGGCTCT
This sequence comes from Oncorhynchus kisutch, assembly GCF_002021735.2. NCBI lineage: Eukaryota > Metazoa > Chordata > Actinopteri > Salmoniformes > Salmonidae > Oncorhynchus > Oncorhynchus kisutch. The sequence goes on from NC_034187.2 coordinate 3,853,697, forward strand.
CCAGAACAGGGAGCTCTCCTCTCCAGAACAGGGAGCTCTCCTCTCCAGAACAGGGAGCTCTCCTCTCCAGAACAGGGAGCTCTCCTCTCCAGAACAGGGAGCTCTCCTCTCCAGAACAGGGAGCCCTCCTCTCCTCCTCTCTATTCCCCATTTGTCTATTTGTAATCTCTCACGGTGTAGTTAAGTGGCTAGTATCCTTCCATTCCCTAGTGTGTTTCTAGCCAGTCTTCCCCTGTATCCCCTGGATGACCTGTCACACAGACAGACACACGTGTAGCCACCTGCCTCTTTTGGGAGGGTGACTCTGTCTAGGAGAGCAGCCCTGCCTCATTTGGGAGTGTTGGGACAGAATGTGTGACTCTGTCTAGGAGAGCAGTCCTGCCTCATTTGGGATGGTGACTCTGTCTAGGAGAGCAGCCCTGCCTCATTTGGGAGTGTTGGGACAGAATGTGTGACTCTGTCTAGGAGAGCAGTCCTGCCTCATTTGGGATGGTGACTCTGTCTAGGAGAGCTGCCCTGCCTTATTTGGGAGGGTGACTCTGTCTAGGAGCGCAGCCCTGCCTCATTTGGGAGGCAGACTGCGAACCCTTGTTCTGAGAAATGAAGGCTATTCCATGTGAGAAATTGCCAAGAAACTGAAGATCTCGTACAGCGCTGTGTACTACTCCCTTCGCAGAACAGCGCAAACTGTCTCTAACCAGAATAGAACAAGGAGTGGGAGGCTCCGTTGCACAACTGAGCAAGAGGACAGGTACTTTATTGGCTAGTTTGAGAAACAGACGCCTCACAAGTCCTCAACTGGCAGCTTCATTAAATAGTACCCGCAAAACACCAGTCTCAACGTCAACAGTGAAGAGGTGACTCCAGGATGCTCTCGACCCACTTCACTACAGCCCTGTCGATGTGAATGGTGGCGTGCCCTGCCCTCCGTTTCCTGTAGTCCACGATAATCTCCTTTTAACCTGCTGACGTTGATGCGGAGGTTCTCCTGGCACCACACTGCCAGGTCTCTGACCTCCTCCCTATAGACTGTCTCATCGTTGTCGGCGATCAGGCTTATCTCCAACAACATGTAATGATGGCGTTGGAGTCGTGCATGGCCAATCAGTCGTTGTAGAAACAGAGAGTACAGGAGGGGACTAAGCACGTACCCCTGAGGGGCGCCCATGTTAAGGTTCAGCATGGCGGATGTGGTGTTGCCTACCTTCACCACCTGGGGGCCGCCTGTCAGGAAGTCTAGGATCCAGTTGCGATGGACAGAGAACACCACCGTGGATTTTAAGAAGGCTCAGCAAAGGCTATTCTTCTTAAGGTAGCTCCGATCCGTCGACGGTCTGCTACGAAATGCTCCGTGGTTTTTTTAATAGTGTTGTGGCTTAGTGTCCTGTTTTACATTGCAATCTGCTGGGGGGGGGGGGGGGGGTGTGTAACATCACGATGGAGGCTGCAAACAGGCTAAACAAAATTATCAAGAACGCTGGATCTACCATCGGCACCAAGCAGGACGAACTAGAGCCCGTGCTGGATAAATTGGTCCTCAAAGAGATTAGAATTATGGTGGCAAACACTAGCCAGCCCCTCCACAGTACCTGGAGCATCACAGTGATATAACAACCACTAGTCACCTCCTCCACAGTACCTGGAGCATCACAGTGATATAACCACCACTAGCCAGCCCCTCCACAGTACCTGGAGCATCACAGTGACATAATCACCACTAGCCAGCCCCTCCACAGTACCTGGAGCATCACAGTGATATAACCACCACTAGCCAGCCCCTCCACAGTACCTGGAGCATCACAGTGATATAACCACCACAAGCCAGCCCCTTCACAGTACCTGGAGCATCACAGTGATATAACCACCACTAGTCACCTCCTCCACAGTACCTGGAGCTTCACAGTGATATAACCACCACTAGTCACCTCCTCCACAGTACCTGGGGCGTCACAGTGATATAACCACCACTAGTCACCCCCTCCACAGTACCTAGAGCATCACAGTGATATAACCACACTAGTCACAGTGATATAACCACCACTAGTCACAGTGATATAACCAACACTAGTCACAGTGATATAACCACTACTAGTCACAGTGATATAACCACTACTAGTCACAGTGATATAACCACTACTAGTCACAGTGATATAACCACCACTAGTCACCTCCTCCACAGTACCCGGAGCATCACAGTGATATAACCACCACTAGCCACAGTGATATAACCACCACTAGTCACCTCCTCCACAGTACCTGGAGCATCACAGTGATATAACCACCACTAGTCACAGTGATATAACCACTACTAGTCACAGTGATATAACCACCACTAGCCACAGTGATATAACCACCACTAGCCAGCCCCTCCACAGTACCTGGAGCATCACAGTGCGATGACAGATTTATTTTACTCAGGGCCAAAACAGAACGTTTTCGCCGATCCTTTTTAACACACTTAGACAAATCATCAATGGATATACAAAAAAACTGTGTCCATGTTGTGTTTTTTTATGGTCTATTTACTGGTATTGGTTGTTGCAGTCACATTTCCCCTCCAGGGGATTAATGCAATACTATCTAATCTATCTTTATATGATCCATGACCAGACTTTCAAAGCATAGTCACTTAGACAGGTTACCTTGGTGTTCTTGGGCGCGGGGACTATGGTGGTCTGTTTGTTGGTATTACAGACTCGGACAGGGAGAGGTTGAAACATGACAGTGAAGACGCTTGCCAGCTGTCAGCACACATGCTCTGAGTACGCGTGGGTCCTGGTAATCTGTCTTGTGAATATTAACCTGTTAAAGGTCTTACCCACATCGGCTACGGAGAGCGTGATCACACAGTCGTCCGGGAACAGCTGGTGCTCTCATGCGTGGTTCAGTGTTGCTTGCCTCGAAGCGAGTATAGAAGGCATTTAGCTCGTCTGGTAGGCTCGCGTCAGTTTTCAAGCCCTGCCACATCTGACGAGCATCAGGTTGCAGTGGGATTTCTTATAAGTGTCAGACTTATTGTCCCGCTCCTTGAAAGCAGTAGCTCTAGCCTTTAGCTTAGTGTAGATGATGCCTGTAATCCATGGCTTCTGGTTGGGATATGTACGGTCACTGTGGGGATGACTCGAGGCACTTATTAATGAAGCCAGTGACTGTGGTAAACTCCTCAACGCCAATATAAATCCCAGATGAATCACCTTCCAATATGATTCACCTTCCAATATGATTCACCTTACAATATGATTCACCTTAAAAATTTAATCACTACTCCCCTCAAACTGGATCCCTCTATTCATCCATCTATCGCTTCACTCACTCACTCATTCATTCACTCATTCATTCCTAATCCAGCTTCACTCCTCCAACCCCTCCTTCCCCCCATAAACAATGACATACACACCTGTCTTCCACCCACACACACACACCTATACCCTCAACTTGACATTCTAAATGTAGCCATCGGTCATTGGTAACATTGTGCGTCCTTGTCCCCCCCCCCACCCACCTTCTCCTGTACCAATCCCACAACAGGACAGGAAATTCTTCAAGGGCTTCTTTACTAAAGTAAGTTGTGCTTTTGTGTGTGAAGGCCAAGTGCCTGTCTCTTTCCTTGCCCTTAATATAACCCCCTCACTCTCTGATTATGGCTGACTGTACTACTGGGTCAGGCCACCAGGAACTGTCTGGGACCTCACCAACAAACTACCTGGAGACGTGTGTGTGTGTGTGTGTGTGTGTGTGTGTGTGTGTGTGTGTGTGTGTGTGTGTGTGTGTGTGTGTGTGTGTGTGTGTGTGTCTCACCAGCTCTTCTTCCATCAGAGAAGGATCAAGACGAGACCTGTGTGAATGACTTAGCCTGTCCTGTGTGTACCGTCTCTGTCTCTGTGTGTTATTTAACTTAAGGAACTGGTTGGCCATTGTTTCAGTTGCTTTGTTGTAGTCAACTTTCTTCCTCATTCCAGTCTGGGTACTCACAACACAACACCTACTCATGACTTCCTCATTCCAGTCTGGGTACTCACAAAACCTACTCATGACTTCCTCATTCCAGTCTGGGTACTCACAACATCTACTCATGACATCCTTTCTCTTCCTCATTCGTCTGAGTACTCACAACACAACACCTAATCATGACTTCCTCATTCCAGTCTGGGTACTCACACCTACTCATGACTTCCTCTCTCTTCCTCATTCCAGTCTGGGTACTCACAACAAAACACCTACTCATGACTTCCTCTCTCCTCCTCATTCCAGTCTGGGTACTCACAACACAACACCTACTCATGACTTCCTCATTTCAGTCTGGGTACTCACAACACAACACCTACTCATGACTTCCTCATTCCAGTCTGGGTACTCACAAAACCTACTCATGACTTCCTTTCTCTTCCTCATTCCAGTCTGAGTACTCACAACACAGCACCTACTCATGACTGCCTCTCTCTTCCTCATTCCAGTCTGGGTACTCACAACACAACACCTACTCATGACTTCCTCTCTCTTCCTCATTCCAGTCCGGGTACTCACAACACCTACTCATGACTCTCTCCTAACCTTCCTTTACAATGTTTGACTTTCAGTTTTTCCTCTGTTTCCAGGTTGGGATTTGTGTTTGTGTGCGTGACATATGTGTGTCTCTCATCTTTGTAACTCTCCTGGTCTCTTTCTCATCTGTTTGTCTCTTTCTCATCTCTGTTTCTGTCTCTTTCTCATCTCTGTTTCTGTCTCTTTCTCATCTCTGTTTCTGTCTCTTTCTCATCTCTGTTTCTGTCATCTGTGTGTGTCTTTTTGTCTGCAGGCAGGGAAGAAGGCAGTGAGAGCAGTGCTATGGGTCTCAGCAGACGGTCTCCGTGTAGTAGATGACAAAACTAAGGTAAGGGATCTCCTGCTATGCTGTCTGAACAGCTAGGTCACACACCCACGTGGCACAGACATAGTGTTTGATTGAATCTAATCAAGCACTTCTTGAGAGCCCATGAGCTCATGTTGCGCAACAGTTCTGTAGGCCATGCAATTGCGAGAGAAAACAGTGATGGCCTCTAATAAAAAGAGGAGGATCCCATCAGCTTTCTATAGGCCTACTTTATTTATTTCTCAACTTTCCTAATATTAAGCACATTAAGCACATCCTAATATTAAGCACATTAAGCACACGGGAGTATAGCCTACCTGGCTGCCATGAAAATGAACCGCGGGAAAAGCGTCCTCCAGTCTCTAAGTGCATAGATGACATCTATTTTTCCCGCTGCCCCTGTTTCGAGACAGGTGTATGATAATGGTCCATTTCTAAATCCAAACAAATTTCACACATGCACAAAATCATTTATGTAAATACAAGATTAAGTCAAGAATAGTCTGATGGGTGACAATATTAGCCCAGAGTAAGGCAAGAAGCAATGTGAACTTTTTTTTTTTTTCAACTTTTTCTAATCATAGTCGCACATCTCATGTAGTAGCCTGGCCTATATGTTTTGTATCACAACTGAAGTGGCCAAATAACGTCTTAAAATTCAGCACATTCATCTGCTTCACAACGGGTGTAGAGCCTAACAGGCTCGGAAAGTTTTCAGACTCCCTTGACTTTTTCCAAATTTTGTTAAGGTTACAGCCTTATTATCAAATTGACTAATTGTATTTTTTCCTCATCAATCTACACACAATACCCCATAACGACAAATCAAAAACTATTTTGTTTGTGAATTTATAATAATAACTGATTTCCATAAGTATTCAGACCCTTTACTCAGTACTTTGTTGAAGCACCTTTGGCAGCGATTACAGCCTCCAGTCTTCTTGGGTATGATGCTACAAGCTTGGAACACCTGTATTTGGGGTGTTTCTCCCATTCTTCTCAGCAGACCCTCTCAAGCTCTGTCAGGATGGATGGGGAGCGTCGCTGCACAGCTATTTTCAGTTTTCTCCAGAGATGTTCGATCGGGTTCAAGTCCGGGCTCTGGCTGGGTCACTCAAGGACATTCAGAGACTTGTTCCGAAGCCACTCCTGCTTTGTCTTGGCTGTGTGCTTAGGGTTGTTGTCCTGTTGGAAGGTGAATCTTCAACCCAGTCTGAGGTCCTGAGAGCTCTGGAGCAGGTTTTCATCAAGGATCTCTCTGTACTTTGTTCTGTTCATCTATCCCTCAATCCTGACTAGTCTCTCAGTCCCTGCTGTTGAAAAATATCCCCACAGCATGATGCTGCCACCACCAAGATTCACAGTAGGGATGATGACAGGTTTCCTCCAGATGTGACGCTTTGCATTCAGGCCAAAGAGTTTAATATTGGTTTCATCAGACCAGAGAATCTTGTTTCTCATGGTCTGAGAGTCCTTTAGGTGCCTTTTGGCAAACTCCAAGTGGGCTGTCATGTGCCTTTTACTTAGGAGTGGCTTCCGTTTGGCCTCTCTACCATAAAGACCTGATTGGTGGAGTGCTGCAGAGATGTTTGTCCTTCTGGAAGGTTCTCCCATCTCCACAGAGGAACTTTGGTGCTCTGTCAGAGTGACTATCGGGTTCTTGGTCACCTCCCTGACCAAGGCCCTTCTCTCCCGATTACTCTGTTTGGCTGGGCAGCCAACTCCAGGAAGAGTTTTGGTGGTTCCAAACTTCATCCATTTAAGAATGATGGAGGCCACTGTGTTCTTGGGGACCTTCAATGTTGCAGACATTTTTTGGTACCCTTGCCCAGATCTGTGCCTCAACGCAACCCTGTCTCGGAGCTCTACGAACAATTCCTTCGACCTCATGGCTTTGTTTTTGCTCTGACATGCACTGTCAACTGGGTGACCTTATAGACTGGTGTGTGCCTTTCCAAATCATGTCCAATCAATTGAATTTACCACAGCTGGACTCCAGTCAAGTTGTAGAAACATCAAGGATGATCAATGAAAACAGGATGCACCTGAGCTCAATTTAGAGCCTCAAATCAAAGGGTCTGAATAATTCTGTTTTATTTTTAATACATCTATAAATCTATAAACCTTTTATTATGGGTTATTGTGTGTAGATTGAGGATTTTTAAAATTTCATTTTACAATAAGGCTGTAACGTTGGAAAAAGTCAAGGGGTCTGCATACTTTCCGAATGCAGCGTGTTCAAGTTTGGGGAAGATAATTTTCACCATAAAAATGCACCTTTTTATAATAAAAGCATTAAATGCATAATTGCATTTGTGGTCACTTTTGAGAATGGAGTGTTTTCCTGCTATTGGAACATTTGTGCTTAGACCCTACTGCCTTGTGCGCATTTCTGTGTTCATAATGTGAAGAAACAGACAAATAGTTTATCAGCATTTTAACCTAAATGTTCTGATCTGCTGCGTCAGCTAGTGGTTTTATTAATTTGAGATCTATCGCATCCCACCACTGTCCCAGACTAATGTTTGGAATATTTATTTCTCGCACAGAATAGAATGGGTCAACTTATGTACTATGGGGGATAGTAGATTGACATAGGCTAGTGCTTTTGCTGTTTGTTAGGCCTACTCATCTTGTTGGCTGACGAAAAGTAAATGTGGACAGTTCTTCCAACATCTTCAATATGCACCTCGGAATTGGATGAGGATGGGCACAGTTGCGTCCCCGATGTGTTTGTCTTCACTTGTAGCCTGTGAGAATGACCAGATTCACCACGTGATGGAGAGCCGAGTGAGATGAGAGGTGCTTCGGAGCAGGCAGCACTCAGGTAGAAGGGTACAGTGACCACTGGCCCAGGAAAAGGCATGGATTTTTTTAGGGTGCATTACAGCCACACAAAGGGGATGCTGCCGGGAAATTTGCGGCATTATCAAGTGCTTGTCAAATTATGAATGAGAGACTGATGAAGTGTGTTCAGCCTGCACAAAAAAACACAACAAAGAAGAGCTCATGCATTTCACGCAACTTTTTTCAAATCGTCATTAGTCTCATCGTGGAGTCTTAGAATGTATTAACAATCCAAACATATAGAACAAGTGAAGTTACATTAATAACTCTAAATGAAGCATCTAGGAGTACTTAACCACTCAGCACAGAATAGCCCCATGTGCACACTCTCTCAAATCATACTATAATATAAAATAATGCCACGGAATTCTAAGCAGATCTTGTCTGTTAAATGAACTAGTGTAGCCCACAGCCATATGTCACAGCCAGATCAGGACCCTAACATAAGGACAACTCCGAGTATGTTATTCTGTTCTTCTGACTACATTTTCTTCATATCATGTTTCTTTAGACCTGTCTAAAATAAATAATGGATGTATTGTGAAGGTGTAGGATATATTACATGGATTTATTAAGACTTGTTAAAAATGTAGATGTTCCAAAGGTCTGGAAGCCAGGAGATTATGTGTTTATGTTAATTAAAAGGTCTGGAAGCCAGGAGATTCTAAATGTGTTTATGCTAATTAAAAGGTCTGGAAGCCAGGAGATTCTAAATGTGTTTATGCTAATTGAAAGGTCTGGAAGCCAGGAGATTCTAAATGTGTTTATGTTAATTAAAACGTCTGGAAGCCAGGAGATTCTAAATGTGTTTATGTTAATTGCCGTGAGACCGACCAGTTATTGTCTTGACAATCACCTGCTGACTAAAATTCGTGACTGCCACAACGTGTTAAACCTCAGCCAGAGGAAATGCTTTGTGGAAGTTTGGCTTTCTCAAAAGAGGAAATTCTTACACCCCCATTGACTTGCAAAAGTTTCACTTTAAAAAACAAAACAACTTATGAACTAGTAACGTTTTGGTCGACCCAAACGTTCCTCTTTTTTTGTAGCTGGTTATATACTTCAGTACACCTGCTATAGAAAATTCCTTGATGGACCATGAGCACGGCATGTCCCTATTCAACTGTGGGATCTGCTGCCACCTGCTGGATGAAGCCAATATTACATGGAGACTTATTGTGTCAAGCCAGAAGCATTATGAAGTAACTAACACTCCATACATCCTTATGATATTTGTGTCCATACATCCTTATGATACTTGTGTCCATACATCCTTATGATACTTGCGTCCATACATCCTGCTGATACTTGTAGCCATACATCCTTATGATACTTGTAGCCATACATCCTTATGATACTTGTAGCCATACATCCTTATGATACTTGTAGCCATACATCCTGATGATACTTGTAGCCATACATCCTGGTGATACTTGTAGCCATACATCCTGGTGATACTTCTAGCCATACATCCTGATGATACTTGGGTCCATACAGCCTGATGATACTTGTCTCCATACATCCTGATGATACTTGTGTCCATACATCTTGATGATACTTGTGTCCATACATCTTGATGATACTTGTGTCCATACATCTTGCTGATACTTGTGTCCATACATCCTGCTGATACTTGTGTCCATACATCCTTATGATACTTGTGTCCATACACCCTGCTGATACTTGTCTCCATACACCCTGCTGATACTTGTCTCCATACACCCTGCTGATACTTGTGTCCATACATCCTGATGATACTTGTAGCCATACATCCTGCTGATACTTGTAGCCATACATCCTGCTGATACTTGTAGCCATACATCCTGATGATACTTGTAGCCATACATCCTGATGATACTTGTGTCCATACATCCTGATGATACTTGTCTCCATACATCCTGATGATACTTGTCTCCATACATCCTGATGATACTTGTGTCCATACATCCTGCTGATACTTGTGTCCATAAATCCTGCTGATACTTGTCTCCATACATCCTGCTGATACTTGTCTCCATACATCCTGCTGATACTTGTCTCCATACATCCTGCTGATACTTGTGTCCATACATCCTGCTGATACTTGTCTCCATACATCCTGCTGATACTTGTCTCCATACATCCTGCTGATACTTGTGTCCATACATCCTGCTGATACTTGTGACATCACTCACAAGTACTTTCAATGTAAAGGAATGTAGATAGGACATCTGGACAGGATGTGTTTGATCATGTTGTAATGACAGTCAGGGTAATGTGTCCTCTCTGTAAAACCGGACGTTTCTTCACTAGGAACCAGACACAACGGAACAGGGAAGGACGTATCTGAATTTGTCTGATAAAATGTCTAGTTTTCATAGCAACATTTTTTTCGTTTCGAATAACTGGTTTCTAACTAATGAATACACCCCTTAGGTAATGCTGAAATAGTCTGTGTAATGATGATGTTGTAATGTGGTGATGTTGTAATGTGGTGATGTTGTAATGGGATGATGCTGTAATGGGATGATGCTGTAATGGGATGATGCTGTAATGGGATGATGCTGTAATGGGATGATGCTGTAATGGGATGATGCTGTAATGGGATGATGTTGTAATGGGATGATGTGGTGATGTTGTAATGTGGTAATGTTGTAATGTGGTAATGTTGTAATGTGGTGATGTTGTAATGTGGTGATGTTGTAATGGGATGGTGTTGTAATGGGATGGTGTTGTAATGGGATGGTGTTGTAATGTGGTAATGTTGTAATGTTGTAATGTGGTGATGTTGTAATGTGGTGATGTTGTAATGGGATGGTGTTGTAATGTTGTAATGTGGTAATGTTGTGATGTGATATTGTTGTGATGTGATAATGTGGTGATGTTGTAACTGGATGGTGTTGTAACTGGATGGTGTTGTAATGTGGTGATGTTGTAATGTGGTAATGTCTCTGTAGGACCTGATCCTAGACCAGACAATAGAGAAAGTATCGTTCTGCGCTCCGGACAGGAACTTTGAGAGAGCGTTCTCCTACATCTGTAGAGATGGAACTACGAGACGCTGGATCTGCCACTGCTTCATGGCTATCAAGGACTCGGTAAGACCCTAACCTGTTACCCTCACCCCTAAACCAGGCCCTAACCTGTTACCCTAACCTGTTACCCTCACCCCTAAACCAGGCCCTAGCCTGTTACCCTCACACCTAAACCAGGCCCTAACCTGTTACCCTAATCTGTTACCCTAAACCAGACCCTAACCTGTTACCCTAAACCAGACCCTAACCTGTTACCCTCACCCCTAAACCAGGCCCTAACCTGTTACCCTAACCTGTTACCCTAACCTGTTACCCTCACCCCTAAACCAGGCCCTAGCCTGTTACCCTAACCTGTTACCCTCACCCCTAAACCAGGCCCTAGCCTGTTACCCTAACCTGTTACCCTAAACCATACCCTAACCTGTTACCCTCAACCCTAAACCAGACCCTAACCTGTTACCCTCAACCCTAAACCAGACCCTAACCTGTTACCCTCACCCCTAAACCAGACCCTACCCTGTTACCCTAACCTGTTACCCTCACCCCTAAACCAGACCCTAACCCCTAAACCAGACCCTAACCTGTTACCCTCAACCCTAAACCAGACCCTAACCTGTTACCCTAAACCAGACCCTAACCTGTTACCCTAACCCCTAAACCAGACCCTAACCTGTTACCCTCAACCAGACCCTAACCTGTTACCCTCAACCCTAAACCAGGCCCTAACCTGTTACCCTCACCCCTAAACCAGACCCTAACCTGTTACCCTAACCCCTAAACCAGACCCTAACCTGTTACCCTAACCCCTAAACCAGACCCTAACCTGTTACCCTCAATCCTAAACCAGGCCCTAACCTGTTACCCTAACCCCTAAACCAGGCCCTAACCTGTTACCCTAAACCAGACCCTAACCTGTTACCCTCACCCCTAAACCAGACCCTAACCTGTTACCCTAAACCAGACCCTAACCTGTTACCCTAAACTAGACCCTAACCTGTTACCCTAAACTAGACCCTAACCTGTTACCCTAACCCCTAAACCAGACCCTAACCTGTTACCCTAACCCCTAAACCAGACCCTAACCTGTTACCCTCAACCCTAAACCAGGCCCTAACCTGTTACCCTCACCCCTAAACCAGACCCTAACCTGTTACCCTAACCCCTAAACCAGGCCCTAACCTGTTACCCTAACCTGTTACCCTCCCCCCTAAACCAGACCCTAACCTGTTACCCTCACCCCTAAACCAGACCCTAACCTGTTACCCTAACCCCTAAACCAGACCCTAACCTGTTACCCTAAACCAGACCCTGACCTGTTACCCTCACCCCTAAACCAGGCCCTAACCTGTTACCCTAACCCCTAAACCAGACCCTAACCTGTTACCCTAACCCCTAAACCAGACCCTAACCTGTTACCCTAAACCAGACCCTAACCTGTTACCCTAACCCCTAAACCAGACCCTAACCTGTTACCCTAACCCCTAAACCAGACCCTAACCTGTTACCCTCAATCCTAAACCAGGCCCTAACCTGTTACCCTAACCTGTTACCCTAACCCCTAAACCAGGCCCTAACCTGTTACCCTAAACCCTAAACCAGACCCTAACCTGTTACCCTCACCCCTAAACCAGACCCTAACCTGTTACCCTAAACCAGACCCTAACCTGTTACCCTAAACTAGACCCTAACCTGTTACCCTCACCCCTAAACCAGACCCTAACCTGTTACCCTCAACCCTAAACCAGACCCTAACCTGTTACCCTCAACCCCTAAACCAGACCCTAACCTGTTACCCTAAACCAGACCCTAACCTGTTACCCTAAACCAGACCCTAACCTGTTACCCTAAACCAGACCCTAACCTGTTACCCTCACCCCTAAACCAGACCCTAACCTGTTGCCCTAACCCCTAAACCAGACCCTAACCTGTTACCCTAACCCCTAAACCAGACCCTAACCCCTAAACCAGACCCTAACCTGTTACCCTAACCCCTAAACCAGGTCCTAACCTGTTACCCTAACCCCTAAACCAGACCCTAACCTGTTACCCTAACCCCTAAACCAGCCCATAACCTGTTACCCTAACCTGTTACCCTCACCCCTAAACCAGGCCCTAACCTGTTACCCTAACCCCTAAACCAGACCCTAACCTGTTACCCTAACCCCTAAACCAAGCCCTAACCTGTTACCGTAACCCCTAAACCAAGCCCTAACCTGTTACCGTAACCCCTAAACCAGGCCCTAACCTGTTACCCTAACCCCTAAACCAGGCCCTAACCTGTTACCCTAACCCCTAAACCAGACCCTAACCTGTTACCCTAACCCCTAAACCAGACCCTAGCTTGTTACCCTAACCCCTAAACCAGGCCCTAACCTGTTACCCTAACCCCTAAACCAGCCCATAACCCTTACCCTTTAACTTTTACCCTAAACCCCACCTCCTAACCCCTAAACCAGCCCATAACCCCTAAACTAGACCCTAACCTGTTACCCTAACCCCTAAACCAGCCCATAACCCTTACCCTTTAACTTTTACCCTAAACCCCACCTCCTAACCCCTAAACCAGCCCATAACCTCTAAACTAGACCCTAACCTGTTACCCTAACCCCTAAACCAGTCCATAACCCTTACCCTTTAACTTTTACCCTAAACCCCACCTCCTAACCCCTAAACCAGCCCATAACCCTTACCCTTTAACTTTTACCCTTAAACCCCACCTCCTAACCCCTAAACCAGCCCATAACCCTTACCCTTTAACTTTTACCCTAAACCCCACCTCCTAACCCCTAAACCAGCCCATAACCCTTACCCTTTAACTTTTACCCTAAACCCCACCTCCTAACCCCTAAACCAGCCCATAACCTCTAAACTAGACCCTAACCTGTTACCCTAACCCCTAAACCAGTCCATAACCCTTACCCTAACGTGGTGTTAACGTGGTGTTAAGGGAGAGCGTCTGAGCCACGCAGTGGGCTGTGCCTTCGCTGCCTGTCTGGAGAGAAAACAGAAGCGAGAGAAAGAGTGTGGTGTCACAGCAACCTTCGACGCCAACAGAACCACCTTCACCAGGGAGGGCTCGTTCCGAGTTACCACGGCGACGGAAGCTGCGGAGCGAGAAGAGGTCATGAGGCAGTTGCAGGACAAGAAAGGTGTGTGTGTGTGTGTGTGTGTACTTATCGTTGCCCAGCGTCTACATCAGGGGCAGGCAACTATATTTCACTGTTGGAGCAGATGGTCAGGGAGCTGGAACAAAGTTATATTCATTTGGACACTGCAAATAACAATAACTAAGCCAAAAAATAGATTTTATTTGAAAATGTAAAATGTACACCTGGAGTACATTCAGACGATCACATACGTCTCTTTTTTATTCGTGGGACTACTTAAACATATATTTTCTATTTTTCCCTCATTTTTAGCTGAATACATGGGGATTTTTACTGTCTTTTTTTGACCAAAAACTGAAATTAACTTTTGGGGCCTGTTGCCGACCCCTGGTCTACATGATGGATCTAATTTTGTCACCTTTACATTCTTCCTCTTCCCACAGCGGAGAGTGATGTCAAGTCCGCAATGCCTCTCTCCTCGGGTCCGAGTGTGGGTGTGGTAAACCAGGCTGTGGCCCCTCTACCAGGGTCCCCCTCCTCCTCCCCTCCCCTGGGCATGGAGAGCACCCTGGGCCTCCAGGTTATCCCCCGCAGACACGCTCCAGTGGAGGCCCTGGCCAGACAGGGTTCCTTCAGAGGGTTCCCTGCCCTCAACAACAACTCCTCTCCCTTCAAACGGCAGCTGTCCCTCAGGATGAACGATCTTCCCTCTACCATGCAGAGGAAGTCTGACTTCCCCATGAAGAACACAGGTACTGCCCCTTTATATAGGCATTGTTCCATGTAGCAGGTAGCCTCCAGGTTACCGCCTCCCATCAGACAGCGTCATTCCATTAATGCTGCGTTATGAAATTCTGTAGTGAAATCAAATCAAACTTTATTAGTCACATGCGCCAAATACAACAAGTGTAGACCTTACAGTGAAACGCTTACTAACAAGTCCTTAACCAACAGTTCAAGAAGAGTTAAGAAAATATTTACCAAGTAGATTAAAATAAAAAATACAATTGTATTTGTCACATACACATGGTTATAATAAAAAGTAACACAATAACGAGGCTTTATACAGGAGGTACCGGTACAGAGTCAATGTGGAGGCTATATACAGGGGGTACCAGTACAGAGTCAATGTGGAGGCTATATACAGGGGGTACCAGTACAGAGTCAATGTGGAGGCTATATACAGGGGGTACCAGTACAGAGTCAATGTGGAGGCTATATACAGGGGGTACCAGTACAGAGTCAATGTGGAGGCTATATACAGGGGGGTACCAGTACAGAGTCAATGTGGAGGCTATATACAGGGGGTACCAGTACAGAGTCAATGTGGAGGCTATATACAGGGGGTACCAGTACAGAGTCAATGTGGAGGCTATATACAGGGGGTACCAGTACAGAGTCAATGTGGAGGCTATATACAGGGGGTACCAGTACAGAGTCAATGTGGAGGCTATATACAGGGGGGTACCAGTACAGAGTCAATGTGGAGGCTATATACAGGGGGTACCGGTACAGAGTCAATGTGGAGGCTATATACAGGGGGTACCAGTACAGAGTCAATGTGGAGGCTATATACAGGGGGTACCAGTACAGAGTCAATGTGGAGACTATATACAGGGGGTATCGGTACAGAGTCAATGTGGAGGCTATATACAGGGGGTATCGGTACAGAGTCAATGTGGAGGCTATATACAGGGGGTACCAGTACAGAGTCAATGTGGAGGCTATATACAGGGGGTACCGGTACAGAGTCAATGTGGAGGCTATATACAGGGGGTACCGGTACAGAGTCAATGTGGAGGCTATATACAGGGGGTATCGGTACAGAGTCAATGTGGAGGCTATATACAGGGGGTACCGGTACAGAGTCAATGTGGAGGCTATATACAGGGGGTATCGGTACAGAGTCAATGTGGAGGCTATATACAGGGGGTATCGGTACAGAGTCAATGTGGAGGCTATATACAGGGGGTATCGGTACAGAGTCAATGTGGAGGCTATATACAGGGGGTACCAGTACAGAGTCAATGTGGAGGCTATATACAGGGGGTACCAGTACAGAGTCAATGTGGAGGCTATATACAGGGGGTACCAGTACAGAGTCAATGTGGAGGCTATATACAGGGGGTACCAGTACAGAGTCAATGTGGAGGCTATATACAGGGGGTACCAGTACAGAGTCAATGTGGAGGCTATATACAGGGGGTACCAGTACAGAGTCAATGTGGAGGCTATATACAGGGGGTACCGGTACAGAGTCAATGTGGAGGCTATATACAGGGGGTACCAGTACAGAGTCAATGTGGAGGCTATATACAGGGGGTACCAGTACAGAGTCAATGTGGAGGCTATATACAGGGGGTACCGGTACAGAGTCAATGTGGAGGCTATATACAGGGGGTACCGGTACAGAGTCAATGTGGAGGCTATATACAGGGGGTACCGGTACAGAGTCAATGTGGAGGCTATATACAGGGGGTACCAGTACAGAGTCAATGTGGAGGCTATATACAGGGGGTACCAGTACAGAGTCAATGTGGAAGCTATATACAGGGGGTACCAGTACAGAGTCAATGTGGAGGCTATATACAGGGGGTACCGGTACCGAGTCAATGTGGAGGCTATATACAGGGGGTACCGGTACCGAGTCAATGTGCAGGGGGTTAGTTGAGTTAATCTGTACATGTAGGTGGGGGTGAAGTGACTATACATAGATAATAAACAGCGAGTAGCAGCAGTGTACAAAAAGGGAGGGCGTTGTCAATCTAAATTGTCCGGGGGCCATTTGATTAATTGTTCAGCAGTGTTACGGCTTGGGGGTAGAAGCTGTTGAGGAGCCTTTTGGTCCTAGACTTGGTGCTCCGGTACCGCTTGCCGTGCGGTAGCAGAGAAAACAGTCTATAACTTAGGTGACTGGAGTCTCTGACAATTTTATGGGCCTTCCTCTGACACCGCCTATTATATAGGTCCTGGATGGCAGGAAGCTTGGCCCCAGTGATGTATTGGGCCGTTCACACTACCCTCTGTAGCGCCTTACGGTCAGATGCCGAGCGGTTGCCATACCAGGCAGTGATGCAACCGGTCAGGATGCTCTTGATAGTGCAGCTGTACAACTTTTTGAGGATCTGGGGACCCATGCCAAATCTTTTCAGTCTCCTGAGGGGGAAAAGGTTTTGTCGTGCCCCCTTCACGACTGTCTTGGTGTGTTTGGACCATGACAGTTTGTTGGTGATGTGGACACCAAGGAACTTGAAGCTCTCAACCTGCTCCACTACAGCCCCGTCGATGTTAATCAAATCAAATCAAATCAAATTTATTTATATAGCCCTTCGTACATCAGCTGATATCTCAAAGTGCTGTACAGAAACCCAGCCTAAAACCCCAAACAGCAAGCAATGCAGGTGGAGAAGCACGGTGGCTAGGAAAAACTCCCTAGAAAGGCCAATACCTAGGAAGAAACCTAGAGAGGAACCAGGCTATGTGGGGTGGCCAGTCCTCTTCTGGCTGTGCCGGGTGGAGATTATAACAGAACATGGTCAAGATGTTCAATGTTCATAAATGACCAGCATGGTCGAATAATAATAAGGCAGAACAGTTGAAACTAGAGCAGCAGCACAGTCAGGTGGAAGTTGAAACTGGAGCAGCAGCATGGCCAGGTAGACTGGGGACAGCAAGGAGTCATCATGTCAGGTAGTCCTGGGGCATGGTCCTAGGGCTCAGGTCAGTTGAAACTGGAACAGCAGCATGGCCAGGTGGACTGGGGACAGCAAGGAGTCATCATGTCAGGTAGTCCTGGGGCATGGTCCTAGGGCTCAGGTCCTCCGAGAGAGAGAAAGAAAGAGAGAAGGAGAGAATTAGAGAACGCACACTTAGATTCACACAGGACACCGAATAGGACAGGAGAAGTACTCCAGATATAACAAACTGACCCCAGCCCCCCGACACATAAACTACTGCATCATAAATACTGGAGGCTGAGACAGGAGGGGTCAGGAGACACTGTGGCCCCATCCGAGGACACCCCCGGCACCAACCAGTTAATGTGGTCGTGCTCGGTGCTCCTTTTCCTGTAGTTCATGTTCATCTCCTTTGTCTTGCTTACGTTGAGGGAAAGGTTATTGTCCTGGCACCAAACTGCCAGTTCTCTGACCTCCTCCCTATAGGCCGTCCCATCATTGTCGGTGATCAGGCCTAGCACTGTTGTCGTCCGCAAACTTAATGATGGTGTTGGAGTCTTGTTTGGCCACGCAGTCATGGTTGAACAGGGAGTACAGCAGGGGACTAAGTGCACACCCCTGAGGAGCCCCAATGTTTGTTTAGGGTGTCTGGGAGGATGCTGTTGATGTGAGCCATGACCAGCCTTTCAAAGCACTTCATGGCTACCGACGTGAGTGACACGGGGCGGTAATCATTTAAGGTTTCCTTCGCTTCGTTGGGCACTGGGGCTATGGTGGTCTGCTTGAAACGTGTAGGTGTTACAGACTCTGACAGGTAGAGGTTGAAAATGTCAGTGAAGACACTTGACAGTTGGTCCCCGCATGCTTTGAGTACACATCCTAGTAATCCGTCTGGCCCTGCAGCTTTGTGAATGTTGACCTTTTTAAAGGTTTTGTTCATATCGGCTACCGAGAGCATTATCACACAGTCATCCAGAACAGCTGGTGCTCTCGTGAATGCTTCAGTGTTGCTTGCCTCGAAGCGAGCATAAAAGGCATTTAGCTCGTCTGGTAGCCTCGCATCACTGGGAAGCTCACGTCTGTGTTTCCTTTTGTAGTCCGTAATAGTTTTCAGGCCCTGCCACAACCAACAAGCGTCCGAGCCGGTGTAGGAGGATTCGATCTTAACCCTGTATTGACGCTTTGCTTGTTTGATGGTTCGTCTGAGGGCATAGCGGTATTTCTTATAAGCGCCCGGATTAGTCTCCCGCTCCTTGAAAGCAGCAGCTCTAGCATTTAGCTCGATACGGATGTTGCCTGTAATCCATTGCTTCTGGTTGGGATATGTACGTACAGTCACTGTGGGGATGTCGTCGTTGATGCATTTACTGTTGCAGCCAATGACTGAGGTGGGATACTCCTCAATGCCATTGGATGAATCTCGGAACATATTCCAGTCTGTGCTAGTAAAACACAGTCTTGTCGTGTAGCGTAGCATCTGAGTCATCTGACCACCTCCGTATTGAGCGAGTCACTGGTACTCCCTGCTTTAGTTTTTGCTTGTATGCCGAAATCAGGAGGATAGAATTATGGTCAGATTTGCCAAATGGAGGGTGAGGGAGAGCTTTGTACGCGTCTCTGTATGTGGAGTAAAGGTGGTCTAGGATAGATTTTTTTTTCTCTGGTTGTGCATGTGACATGCTGGTAAACATGTGGTTAAAAAAAAGAAGAAAAATAAAATAACGAACAATTGCACAATTGGTTGGTAGATTGTAAACCGTCAGCCATGTTCTTCGACGCCATCTTGTTCATGATGTCATCCCACATTTTTTAGTGGGTATGTGTCCAACGCTTAAACGTTCCCCTTCTGCTACTATTTCTGTCCAAGTCTACGCATACAACCACACAGAACCCACTGCAACGCAACGCTGCGAGGTACATGCAGCGTTCCATTGGTACCAAAACGCAATGTCGGCGGTGTGATCGAGACGTTAGAGCACTTGGCCATTAACCAAAAGGTTGCTGGTTTGAATCCCGGAGCCGACGGGGCTGGAGTGGGCAAGGAACTTAACTTTGAATTGCTCCAGTGAAGGCCATGTTAAGTGTCTCAGGCATTTGGGGTGTGCAACAAAACACACTAATTAACCAGCTAAACATTTAAATACAGTCTGGATGAAATGCCAACAACCCTAGTATGTTTAAAACACGGTCGGGTAAAACACGGTCGGGTAAAACACGGTCGGGTAAAACACGGTCGGGTAAAACACGGTCAGGTCAGGTTAAACACGGTCAGGTTAAACATGGTCAGGTCAGGTATAACACGGTCAGGTCAGGTTAAACACGGTCAGGTCAGGTTAAACACGGTCAGGTCAGGTTAAACACGGTCAGGTTAAACACGGTCAGGTTAAACACGGTCAGGTATAACACGGTCAGGTTAAACACGGTCAGGTTAAACACGGTCAGGTTAAACACGGTCAGGTCAGGTTAAACACGGTCGGGTCAGGTTAAACACGGTCAGGTCAGGTTAAACACGGTCAGGTCAGGTTAAACACGGTCAGGTCAGGTTAAACACGGTCAGGTCAGGTTAAACACGGTCAGGTCAGGTTAAACACGGTCGGGTAAAACACGGTCAGGTAAAACACGGTCAGGTTAAACACGGTCAGGTTAAACACGGTCAGGTAAAACACGGTCAGGTTAAACACGGTCAGGTAAAACACGGTCAGGTCAGGTTAAACACGGTCAGGTAAAACACGGTCAGGTCAGGTTAAACACGGTCAGGTAAAACACGGTCAGGTCAGGTAAAACACGGTCAGGTATAACACGGTCAGGTATAACACGGTCAGGTCAGGTATAACACGGTCAGGTCAGGTATAACACGGTCAGGTCAGGTTAAACACGGTCAGGTCAGGTTAAACACGGTCAGGTCAGGTTAAACACGGTCAGGTCAGGTTAAACACGGTCAGGTCAGGTTAAACACGGTCAGGTCAGGTTAAACACGGTCAGGTCAGGTTAAACACGGTCAGGTCAGGTTAAACACGGTCAGGTCAGGTTAAACACGGTCAGGTAAAACACGGGGTCAGGTAAAACACGGTCAGGTCGGGTAAAACACGGTCAGGTCGGGTAAAACACGGTCAGGTAAAACACGGTCAGGTAAAACTTTGAAATGTTATTTTCTTGTGTTCCAGTCCCGGAGATGGAGGGAGAGGGGGACAGCATCAGCTCGTTGTGTACCCAGATCGCCTCAGCATTCAGTGGGCCTCCTGAAGACCCCTTCTCCCAGGCCCCCATGCCCCGACCAGCTTCCTCCCCACAGTCACCTGTAGTGCCCCCAGGGGCTCAGCCAGGTAACTACACTGACATTCAACTGTTGCTACGAAAAATTACACTACTACTGTGTGTGTGTTTGTGACACTCGGTCTGTGTGTGCTTGTGACACTCGGTCTGTGTGTGCTTGTGACACTCGGTCTGTGTGTGCTTGTGACACTCGGTCTGTGTGTGCTTGTGACACTCGGTCTGTGTGTGCTTGTGACACTCGGTCTGTGTGTGCTTGTGACACTCGGTCTGTGTGTGCTTGTGACACTCGGTCTGTGTGTGCTTGTGACACTCGGTCTGTGTGTGACACTGTCTGTCTGTGTTAATATCCATCCGTAAATGTCAGCGTTTCTATTGAAGGAACCATGATGCAGAAATCACACCATTTTCATGTTGCTAAAATTTCAGTTTATGGCAAAACAAGCAATGTGTAGAGAATCATTATGTCATCTAAACCTGCTGTGAAATATATTTTCAATAACCAGAAATATTTTATTTTTATACAAAACTGAATGTAGAAGAAACAAAAACCTAAACTCCATCTAATAGCACCACGTCTACCTGGCCATCTAATACCACCACGTCTACCTGTCCATCTAATAGCACCACGTCTACCTGGCCATCTAATAGCACCACGTCTACCTGTCCATCTAATACCACCACGTTTACCTGTCCATCTAATAGCACCACGTTCACCTGTCCATCTAATAGCACCACGTCTACCTGTCCATCTAATAGCACCACGTCTACCTGTCCATCTAATAGCACCACGTCTACCTGTCCATCTAATAGCACCACGTCTACCTGTCCATCTAATAGCACCACGTCTACCTGTCCATCTAATAGCACCACGTCTACCTGTCCATCTAATAGCACCACGTCTACCTGTCCATCTAATAGCACCACGTCACCTGTCCATCTAATAGGACCACGTTCACCTGTCCATCTAATAGGACCACGTTCACCTGTCCATCTAATAGCACCACGTCTACCTGTCCATCTAATAGCACCACGTCTACCTGTCCATCTAATAGCACCACGTCTACCTGTCCATCTAATAGCACCACGTCCATCTAATACCACCACGTCTACCTGGCCATCTAATACCACCACGTTTACCTGTCCGTCTAATAGGACCACGTTCACCTGTCCATCTAATAGCACCACGTCTACCTGTCCATCTAATAGCACCACGTCCACCTGTCCATCTAATAGCACCAGGTTCACCTGTCGATCTAATAGCACCACGTCTACCTGTCCATCTAATAGCACCACGTCTACCTGTCCATCTAATAGCACCACGTCTACCTGTCCATCTAATAGCACCACGTCTACCTGTCCATCTAATAGCACCACGTCTACCTGTCCATCTAATAGCACCACGTCTACCTGTCCATCTAATAGCACCACGTCTACCTGTCCATCTAATAGCACCACGTCTACCTGTCCATCTAATAGCACCACGTCCATCTAATACCACCACGTCTACCTGGCCATCTAATACCACCACGTTTACCTGTCCGTCTAATAGCACCACGTCTACCTGTCCGTCTAATAGCACCACGTCTACCTGTCCGTCTAATAGCACCACGTCTACCTGTCCGTCTAATAGCACCACGTCTACCTGGCCGTCTAATAGCACCACGTCTACCTGGCCGTCTAATACCACCACGTTTACCTGTCCATCTAATAGCACCACGTCTACCTGTCCATCTAATACCACCACGTCTACCTGGCCGTCTAATACCACCACGTCTACCTGGCCGTCTAATACCACCACGTCTACCTGGCCGTCTAATACCACCACGTCTACCTGGCCCTCTAATACCACCACGTCTACCTGGCCCTCTAATACCACCACGTCTACCTGGCCCTCTAATACCACCACGTCTACCTGGCCATCTAATACCACCACGTCTACCTGGCCATCTAATACCACCACGTCTACCTGGCCATCTAATACCACCACGTCTACCTGGCCATCTAATACCACCACGTCTACCTGGCCATCTAATACCACCACGTCTACCTGGCCATCTAATACCACCACGTCTACCTGGCCATCTAATACCACCACGTCTACCTGGCCATCTAATACCACCACGTCTACCTGGCCATCTAATAGCACCACGTCTACCTGGCCATCTAATAGCACCACGTCTACCTGTCCATCTAATAGCACCACGTCTACCTGTCCATCTAATAGCACCACGTCTACCTGGCCATCTAATAGCACCACGTCTACCTGGCCATCTAATATCACCACGTCCATCTAATACCACCATGTCCATCTAATACCACCATGTCCATCTAATACCACCACGTCTACCTGGCCATCTAATACCACCACGTCTACCTGGCCATCTAATACCACCACGTCTACCTGGCCATCTAATACCACCACGTCTACCTGGCCATCTAATACCACCACGTCTACCTGGCCATCTAATACCACCACGTCTACCTGGCCCTCTAATACCACCACGTCTACCTGGCCCTCTAATACCACCACGTCTACCTGGCCCTCTAATACCACCACGTCCATCTAATACCACCACGTCCATCTAATACCACCACGTCCATCTAATACCACCACGTCTACCTGGCCCTCTAATACCACCACGTCTACCTGTCCATCTAATAGCACCACGTTCACCTGTCCATCTAATAGCACCACGTTCACCTGTCCATCTAATAGCACCACGTTAACCTGTCCATCTAATAGCACCACGTTCACCTGTCCATCTAATAGCACCACGTTCACCTGTCCATCTAATAGCACCACGTCCACCTGTCCATCTAATAGCACCACGTCTACCTGTCCATCTAATAGCACCACGTCTACCTGTCCATCTAATAGCACCACGTCTACCTGTCCATCTAATAGCACCACGTCTACCTGTCCATCTAATAGCACCACGTCTACCTGTCCATCTAATAGCACCACGTCCATCTAATAGCACCACGTCTACCTGTCCATCTAATAGCACCACGTCTACCTGTCCATCTAATAGCACCACGTCTACCTGCCCATCTCATACCACTGTTATTTCCTCTCTCTCTGCTGTCCTGTTTGCTATTCACTCTGCTGTAGGGAACGGTACCGGTCCTGCCTTCCCTCCGTCTGCTGTTGTTGCTGCTAACTCTCCAGCACTGCCCCCTCCACTACCTGCTCGAGACACTAACCCCTGGGCCAAGACCCCGAGCCCCCACTGCCAAGCAGGGCAACATACCTCAGCTGCCTCTTCCTCCGCACACCCAGGTAAGGACTGGAGCATAGAAGCCTCCATAGAAGCCTCACAGACAGACTGATTCTGTTTCTGTGGACTGAGACACCAGACCAGAACACAGACAGACTGGTTCTGTTTCTATGGACTGAGTCACCAGACCAGAACACAGACTGGTTCTGTTTCTATGGACTGAGACACCAGACCACAGACAGACTGGTTCTGTTTCTATGGACTGAGACACCAGACCACAGACAGACTGGTTCTGTTTCTATGGACTGAGACACCAGACCACAGACAGACTGGTTCTGTTTCTATGGACTGAGACACCAGACCACAGACAGACTGGTTCTGTTTCTATGGACTGAGACACCAGACCACAGACAGACTGGTTCTGTTTCTATGGACTGAGACACCAGACCACAGACAGACTGGTTCTGTTTCTATGGACTGAGACACCAGAACACAGACAGACTGGTTCTGTTTCTATGGACTGAGACACCAGAACACAGACAGACTGGTTCTGTTTCTATGGACTGAGACACCAGAACACAGACAGACTGGTTCTGTTTCTATGGACTGAGACACCAGACCACAGACAGACTGGTTCTGTTTCTATGGACTGAGACACCAGACCACAGACAGACTGGTTCTGTTTCTATGGACTGAGACACCAGACCACAGACAGACTGGTTCTGTTTCTATGGACTGAGACACCAGACCACAGACAGACTGGTTCTGTTTCTATGGACTGAGACACCAGACCACAGACAGACTGGTTCTGTTTCTATGGACTGAGACACCAGACCACAGACAGGCTGGATTCCACAGCAGGTCTGACATGAGACGAGTGTTTAGCAAGTTAGCGACGTCATGATTGTTGTCGTCAATCAAATCTATTGATGATGCTCTTTGTATCTGTTGTCACAGTGTTAAATACACAATTATATCTACAAGTTTGTGCTAATTAGTCTCTCCCAAACATTCTCTGGTGTTTCCTCCCAACAGGAGCTGATTGGACAACCCCAGTGATTGTAGCTCCACCCTCCACCACGGCGTCCCCATTGCACCCATCCCACCGCCGCACGCCGTCCGAGGCTGACCGCTGGCTCGAGGAGGTCACCAAGTCTATCTGCGCTCTGCAGCCCGCGTCCACACCCCCCTTCCAACCGTTCCTCACCCCCAACCCGCCAGCCTTGTCCACCACCCAAACCCAGGCATTCTCAACCACACTACCCACAGGCCAGCCCTTCTCTGCCCCCATGCCTGTGCCATCTGTTGCTCCCGTGGCCTTCATGTCCTCCCTGCCCCCTCGCCAGCCTGCCTACCCAATGTCCAACGGTCTGCCCTATGCCCAGCCCAGTGTGCCCGTGGTGGGCATCACCTCCTCTCAGATGGTAGCCTATTTGTTTGGTTCAACCCCCCAGCCCCAGGCGTACCCCATCCCCCAGTATGATCCTTACAACAACCCCCACCAGCAACCCTCGATGCCCCTGCCTGTCCCCCTTCAGCCACCCAATGGGAGTGTAGCCTTCAATGGGGGCAGAGCTGACAGCTGGGCCCCTCCCCTCCTGCCCCCTCAGTCCTCCCCGGCCCCTCCCCTCCTGCCCCCTCAGTCCTCCCCGGCCCCTCCCCTCCTGCCCCCTCAGTCCTCCCCGGCCCCTCCCCTCCTGCCCCCTCAGTCCTCCCCGGCCCCTCCCCTCCTTCCCCCTCAGTCCTCCCGGGCCCCTCCCCTGCCCTCGCAGCTCCAGCCCGCGGCCGACCCCTTCGAGGCCAAGTGGGCCTCCCTGGAGAGTCGGTCCCGTCAGCACACCACACCGTCGCCCACTAACCCCTTCTCCTCCGAGCTCCACACAACCTTTGAGATCCAGCTCTAGAGACTGAGAGACTGGGGAGGAGGAGGACTGGGGAGGAGGAGGACTGGTGGAGGTGGACTAGGGAGGAGAGGAAAGGAGGCTGTTCTGTTGATTGTGCAGGTTGGGGAGAGAGGAGGTAGCCTCTCTCTGTCTCTCCATCCGCCTGGTCTGGCTTTGTGGGGGGACCTGAGGGAGGAGGAGGGCAATGGATGGGTGCATCTATAAGTTGGGGTGAAGCTGCTGGCAGCACTGAGAGGTCATGGAGAGATGGAATTATTCAGGTGCTGCTGCTTACCAGGCATATTGTGGGTTTAGTTTCTTTGGGTGGACATGATAACCCTGTGGAGTCCTAGAGCCCCAGTTAGCCCCAACAAGCCTCCCAGTCAGCCTCCCAGTCAGCCTCAACCAGCCGCCCAGTCAGCCGCCCAGTCAGCCGCCCAGTCAGCCTCAACCAGCCCCCCAACCAGCCCCAACCAGTCAGCCTCAACCAGCCCCAACCAGTCAGCCTCAACCAGCCCCAACCAGTCAGCCTCAACCAGCCCCAACCAGTCAGCCTCAACCAGCCCCAACCAGTCAGCCTCAACCAGCCCCAACCAGTCAGCCTCAACCAGCCCCAACCAGTCAGCCTCAACCAGCCCCAACCAGTCAGCCTCAACCAGCCCCAACCAGTCAGCCTCAGACCCAACTAGCCCTCCTAGCTCTGGAGAGACCATATTGACTGTAGTAGGGGTTACGGCTCCTTCCCCTACCCCGCTGCCTCCCTCTCCTGGTCCAGCTCACAGCGCCCCCAGGTGGCTGGAGTATGATCTGCTCTCCCGGCCACCTGGCAGGCAGAAAGACTGCAGTACTGAAAGAGAACTGAGCTTACTGACCAGAGGTTCTCATATAAAACTTCAAAATCAGAAGTGACAGAATGACAAAATATTTATTTTTTATGCATTAAGGTATATTTTAAATAGCTTTGGAAATCTTAACAGAAGAGTTGTATGTAATTTTCATTACATTCATTGTAGCTAGCTAGTAGCGTCTGTGCCTCTGGCAAAACAATAGCCAGAGGCACAGACGCTACTAGCTAGCTACAATGAGAATGAGTCGATGTGTAACGTGTACACAAGCAATTGTATTATAGATAACATATATCTATTAAGAATATAACAGTATACACAGCAACACAGCTCACGGCAGGAGTCTGATTTCCATGACGATGTGTTTTTGTTTGAATGGACAGCTGTTTTACTTCTTTTTAAAGAAATTCTGTCTTCTTGTCGGTTGACTGGCTTGGATGTGCATCTCACTGTAAATAGTCAATCCTCATTGCAGCAACAATTCAATGTGGATCCAGTGGGCAGAAGCAGTGATGGAGCTGATAGTCGAGGGGGTATCCAAGGGTGTGTTCACTAGGAACCGAACGGAAACTGGGCGGGACCTACCTGAATTTGTCCAATAGAAACTCATTTTCGATTTGCAAAACTTTGTTTTTCTTTTTCTTTTTTCTGTTTGAAGCAAATGTTTGGTACGATTGTTCCACTAATGAATTACACCCCAGGTTGCCTCTGCTTACTACAGCTCTGCTCTCTCAAGTCTCCTTGCTATAATAGTACTGGTCTAGTACTCGGTAGGACTCATGAGTACTTGTTAGTAGTCGATGGGACTCATGAGTACTTGTTAGTACTCGATAGGACTCATGAGTACTTGTTAGTACTTGTTAGTACTTGATAGGACTCATGAGTACTTGTTAGTACTTGATAGGACTCATGAGTACTTGTTAGTACTTGATAGGACTCATGAGTACTTGTTAGTACTTGTTAGTACTTGATAGGACTCATGAGTACTTGTTAGTACTCGATAGGACTCATGAGTACTTGTTAGTACTCGATAGGACTCATGAGTACTTGTTAGTACTCGGTAGGTCTCATGAGTACTTGTTAGTACTCGATAGGACTCATGAGTACTTGTTAGTACTCGATAGGACTCATGAGTACTTGTTAGTACTCGATAGGACTCATGAGTACTTGTTAGTACTCGATAGGACTCATGAGTACTTGTTAGTAGTCGATAGGACTCATGAGTACTTGTTAGTACTCGATAGGCCTCATGAGTACTTGTTAGTAGTCGATAGGACTCATGAGTACTTGTTAGTACTCGATAGGACTCATGAGTACTTGTTAGTACTTGTTAGTACTTGATAGTACTCATGAGTACTTAACTACATTCAACTTTCTCTGTCTTTTTCATTGTCATTGTTTTTATTTTTCTGGTCATATTTTTTTATTTTGTATTTTATCACTTTGGACAGTGTCATCTCCTAATTTTTCTCCTTAAATTATATTTTTCAATGAAAATGATTGATCTCCCTTTTTTTTTTTTGCACAAGCACTGTAGTTAGTAGGTGATAATTTGACCACAGTGATGAATGATGGTACCACAGGTCATGGCTGTGGGTAATGTATGGATGGGTCAGTCATGGGTCTACCTATAGTAATGGATATTTGTGGCTCCTCCTCCTCAGAGGATTGCAAAATTCCAGTGACGGTCTATAAATCTCCCGGTTTCCAGAAATCCTGGTTGGAAAACTCTTGGAATTTTTAATAGGCAATAACCAGGAAATCCGAGAATCGTCCTTCCAGCCTTATCTGTGACAAAATGACCGGGGTGTCCCGAACTTCTTTTTGTTTTAAATCAAACTGTTGTTCTGAATCCAGTGGTTTTGCAGTAGAACGAGACATTGATCTGTTTGTGTGTCACAAATGGAAACCCTATTCTATCTATAATATAGCCGTAACCTCCCAAGGCTCTGGTTTAAAAGCAGTGCACCGTATAGGGAATACAATGTCTCTCACTCTCATCTGACACACTTTTTATTATTTTTTTAATCAAGCCTGTGAATATGATCTGTTATCTGATCAAGTTTTTATTTTAAATTTTTTTGTAATTATTTCATTGTTTTTATTCCATTTTTTTTTTCCAGAACAATTTAAGCTACAAAAGATTTAATAAATTGATGGTGGTGGAAACGACAAGCTTCTGGGTTGTATAATTCTTTTATGTGAGGCCTTTCAAATCAAATGTTATTTGTCACATGCTTTTTAAATAAGAATGTAGACTAAAATCCAATTTATGGTTGATGCGAAAATGTGGTGGGGAGGGTCTGTATGGGCGGGTGTGACGAAATTGCGGAGCCTCCGGTGGGGAACGCCGAGGCTAAATTGAGCTCCGTACTGCATCCATGTGCGAACGATGCGGAGGGTTCCATATCGCCCAGAATTGACACAATTGGTTGATTGTAGGTGTGGGCGGGAAGTCCTGTATAAACACAAACTCCCTTCCTTGACCACTTCCTTGACAACAGCTCTTTGCTGCATCGTGAAGCACCAGAAGTATGAATGCAGAGGCCATATCACTGTAAATGCTGCACGGACAATGCAGATAATGGCTTGACAATGTAGCGTCTTTAACAGTGAAATGCTTACCCTATGGGTCCTTTTCCAAAGATAAAAATATTTTATATATATAAATATATATATTAGTTGAAGTTGGGAAGTTTACATACACTTAGGTTGGAGTCATAAAGTCATTTTTCCACAACCACAAATTTCTTGTTAACAAACTATAGTTTTGGCAAGTTGTTTAGGACATCTACTTCGTGCATGACACAAGTAATTTTTCCAACAATTGGTCACGGACAGATTATTACACTTATAATTCACTGTTTCACAATTCCAGTGGGTCAGAAGTTTACATACACTAAGTTGACTGCCTTTAAACAGCTTGGAAAATTCCAGAAAATGATGTCATGGCTTTAGAAGCTTCTGATAGGCTAGTTGACATCATTTGAGTCAATTGGAGGTGTACCTCTGGATGTATTTCAAGGCCTACCTTCAAACTCAGTGCCTCTTTGCTTGACATCATGGGAAAATCGAAAGAAATTAGCCAAGACCTCAAGGAAAAAAAATTGGGAGCAATTTCCAAACGCCTGAATGTACCACGTTCATCTTTACAAACAATAGTACGCAAGTATAAACACCATGGGACCACGCAAACGTCAAACTGCTCTGGAGGGAGGCGCGTTCTGTCTCCTAGAGATTAATGTACTTCGGTGTGAAAAGTGCAAATCAATCCCAGAACAACAGCAAAGGACCTTGTGAAGATGCTGGAGGAAACCGGTACAAAAGTATCTATATCCACAGTAAAACGAGTCCTATATCGACATAACCTGAAAGGCCACTCAGCAAGGAAGAAGCCACTGCTCCAAAACCGCCATTAAAAAAACAGACTACGGTTTGCAACTGCACATGGGGACAAAGATCGTACTTTTTGGAGAAATGTCCTCTGGTCTGATGAAACAAAAACAGAACTGTTTGGCCATAATGACCATCATTATGTTTGGAGGATAAAGGGTGAGGCTTGCAACCCGAATAACACCATCCCAACTGTGAAGCACGGGGGTGGTAGCATCATGTTGTGGGGATGCTTTGCTGCAGGAGGGACTGGTGCACTTCACAAAATAAATGGCATGAGGAAGAAAATTTTGCAAATATTGAAGCAACATCTCAAGACATCAGTCAGGAAGTTAAAGCTAGGTCACAAATGGGTCTTCCAAATGGACATTGACCCCAAGCATACTTCCAAAGTTGTTGCAAAATGGCTTAAGGACATGATAAAATAATTTAGATGTTGAAAGATAATGATGAAATAATTCCAATCTGAAACCTTATAATTGATTAGATTCAGAAAATTATAATCTGAAGATGTGTGTAGTTTTAGTCAGAATTAGGTTAAACAATGTGTCTGTATAGTGGAAATACAGTTTCGGATCCGACCTGTGAAAGACTTGGGAGAGGACAGGGAGTACTTCTCAAGGTCTCAGGTCAGCTAGGCCTCAGAGATTTGGGAGAGGACAGGGAGTACAGGGAGTACTTCTCAAGGTTTCCCTAATCTTGGGGGAATGTCCGCTCGGTAGTGATACACAGTGGTGAGAACTGTGGAGAAGGATAAAACTCACCTACAGTTTGTGTGGAAGTATGTGCTATAAATGTGCTATAAAATTGATGTTTTTGTTTTTCTTGACTTCAGAGCGTTCTCTGAATAAACTGTTCTAAACTTTTTCAGAAACTGAGCCATTGACTAATTATTATTATTATTATACCCATGGTCTTACATACCTCGGGGATTGGTCAGAGCTATTGATTGTCAGTTATTATCATTGGGATTGGAAATTCTCTTGACAGGACAACAAAGTCAAGGTATTAGAGTGGCCATCACAAAGCCCTGACCTCAATCCCATAGACAATTTGTGGGCAGAACTGAAAAAGTGTGTGTGAACAAGGAGGCCTACAAACCTGACTCCGTTACACCAGCTCTGTCAGGAGGAATGGGCCAAAATTCACCACAATTATTGTGGGAAGCTTGTGGAAGGCTACCCAAAACGTTTGACCCAAGTTAAACAATTTAAAGGCAACGCTACCAAATAGTAATTGAGTGTATGTAAACTTCTGACCCACTGGGAATGTGATGAAAGGAATAAAAGCTGAAATAAATCATTCTCTCTACTATTATTCTGACATTTCACATTCGTAACATAAAGTGGTGATCCTAACTGACCTAAAACAGGGAATTATTTATAGGATTAAATGTCAGGAATTGTGAAAAACTGAGTTTTTAAATATATTTGGCTACGGTGTATGTAAACTACTGACTGCAACTGTATATACACATACTACCGGTCAAATGTTTTAGAACACCTACTTATTCAAGTGTTTTTCTTTATTTTCTACATTGTAGAATAATAGTGAAGACATCAAAACTTAGAAATGACACATATGGAATCATGTAGTAACCAAAAAAGTGTTAAACAAATCAAAATTATATTTTATATTTGAGATTCTTCAAAGTAGCCACCCTTTGCCTTGATGACAGATTTGCACAATCTTGGCATTCTCTCAACCAGCTTCACCTGGAATGCTTTTTCAACAGTCTTGAAGGAATTCCCACATATGCTGAGCACTTGTTCGTTGCTTTTCCTTCACTCTGCGGTCCGACTAATACCAAACCATCTCAATTTTGTTGAGGTCTGGGGATTGTGGAGGCCAGGTAATCTGATGAAGCACTCCATCACTCTCCGTCTTGACAAAATAGCCCTTACACAGCCTGGAGACCGTTTAGGTTATCGTCCTGTTGAATTACAAATGATAGTCCCACTAATCCCAAACCACATGGGATGGCGTATTGTTGCAGAATGCTGTTGTAGCCATGCTGGTTAAGTGTGTCTTGAATTATAAATAAATCACAGACAGTGTCCCCAGCAATACACCCCCACACCATAACACCTTCTCCGTGCTTTCATGACCGTCCTGTGAGGATCAGAATGGGCAGAACAGACTGATGGGGAGGGGGGGGGGGTGTCAGCCAGGTCTCCCACAGAGAGTAGAGGCGGAGCTGATGGATGGCCACCATTCACACCCTGCTGTAAATCTCTAGATGGTGGAAACTTTCTCCCTTCAGTATTCGGGTCGGAATGTCTTTGTTTAAAGACTTTTGCCAAAAACCCAACATCTAAAGAACTTTCAAACAAATATTTAAAACTGTCTTTTGGGATTTCATTAAAAATGAAAATAACGAAAATTCTGTCATTTGGAAAGTGATATATGTGAAGTTTCCATCCAATACTTGGTGTAGACAATATGAAAAACGATAATTATTTTTAAGATAGGAATGTGATTTTAGTTTTCTAATAAGATTCATTGTTTTGAGAATAATTTGCACATTAAGTAGCCATGCCTCAAGTGATGTCAGATGGAACTGCCCTTTTTCGACCAAAGTGCTAAAAAGGGCTAGGTAAGAAAGAACATATCAGACCAGGAAATGTGAGGCGAGAGCTACATGTCTGAAAGGAATCTTTGATTCTCAACACAAGGTGAATCAAAATGGCACCTCTAATTATGTTCCCTGGGATTAGCTGGTGGATTTCTGCTGCAGCCATACTCCCTCCCTTCCTCCATCCCTCCGCCCCTCCCTCCATCTATCCCTCCCTCCCTTTCTTCCTTCCTCCCTCCCTCTATCCCTCCCTCCATCTATCCCTTCCTTCCTTCCTTCCTCCCTCTATCCATCCCTCTATCCCTTACCAGAAGGACTCAAGCTGCAGCTTAGGTCTCCATTGGTTACGACCCTGAAAATCAACACGAGGTGATTCAAACCATCGTCGACCACACACTGCTCTCGTCACCACACTGGGGATCATCGACACGGCTGATTCTTCAGAGGATCACTCTTCCAGAAAGGGGGAAAGTAAAGCAGAATTAACAGGATGGTGTTAAAGATTACGGGACAAGGCATTGAAGCCAACTACAACTAAAAAGAAGAACATTGTGACCTCTGGTGGACAATCAGAGCATTACACTTAATTTGGGAGAAGGCCCAACGGAATCCTTTTCATGGAGGCCTGGGTCCAACGGAGATACACGACTAACACGGCACCCAAACCGGCTGCGCGCATGCACCATTGTGCATAAATTGATTGTGTCCCCCCACACCAAACGCGATCACGACACGCAGGTTAAAATATCAAAACAAACTCTGAACCAATTATATTAATTTGGGGACAGGTCGAAAAGCATTAAACATTTATGGCAATGTTAGTTGCTAGTTAACTTGCACTTGCTAACAAATTTTTCCTATTTAGCTAGCTTGCTGTTGCTAGCTAATTTGTCCTGGGATATAAACATTGAGTTGTTATTTTACCTGAAATGCACAAGGTCCTCTACTCCGACAGTTAATCCACACATTAAAATGGTCACCCGAATCGTTTCTAGTCATCTCCTCCTTCCAGGCTTTTCAATCTTTGAACTTATATGGTGATTGGCATCTAAACTTGCATAGTATTACCACGACAACCGGCAACACTGTTCGTCTTTCAATCACCCACAAGGGTATAACCAATGAGGAGATGGCAGGTGGGTACCTGCTTCTATAAACCAATGAGGAGATGGGAGAGGAAGGACTTGCAGCGCCATCCGCATCAGAAATAGAAAGGACTTCTATTTTAGCCCTTGGCAACGCAGAGGCTCGTTGACGCGCGAGCAGTGTGGGTGCAAAAATGGAATAACATGGATTTCTAAATGTATTTTGCAACGCTCGACGCGAACGGTGTAGTCAGGGTATAAGTCGCTCTGGGTAAGAGCATCTGCTAAATGACTTAAATGTATCTTAGCTTCATCTGACCACTTCCGTAGTGAGCACATTTTTTTATTTTATTTACCTTTATTTAACCAGGCAAGTCAGTTAAGAACATATTCTTATTTTCAATGACGGCCTGGGAACAGTGAGTTAACTGCCTGTTCAGGGGCAGAACGACAGATTTGTACCTTGTCAGCTCGGGGGTTTGAACTCGCAACTTTCCGGTTATTAGTCCAACGCTCTAACCACTAGGCTACGCTTCCGCCCCACATCACTGACATTTTCTTTGAGTTTTTGCTTGTAAGCAGGAAGCAGGAGGATAGAGTTGTGGTTTGATTAGCCATAGGGAGGGCGAGTGAGATCCTTGTATAGGCGTTTCTGTGTGTGAAGTAAAAGTGATTTGGTCAAATTGATTCCAGTATCCCTGCATTAAAATCATCGGCCACGAGAAACACTGCCTCTGGATTTTCTTGTTTGCTTATGACCCTATACAGCTCGTTGAGTGTGGTCTTAGTGCCAGCATTTGTGGTGGTAAATAAACAGCTACGAAAAATATAGATGAAAACTATCTTGGTAAATAGTTTGGTCATGAGATACTCTACCTCAGGCGAGCAAAAACTTGAGACTTCCGTAACATTGGAGATCGCACACCAGCTGTTGTTTACAAAGAGACACACCCCTCCTCCCTTTGTCTTACCTGAGTCTGCCTTCCGGACAATGAGAGATGTATATTAACCACGTCCTCGTTCAGCCACGACTCTGAGATACATAGAATATTACAGGTTTTTAGGTCCCGTTAATGGGATAGTCTTGAAGGGAGCTCATCTAGTTTATTCTCCAGTGATTGATAGGATAGTCTTGAAGGGAGCTCATCCAGTTTATTCTCCAATGATTGATAGGATAGTCTCGAAGGGAGCTCATCCAGTTTGTTCTCCAGTGATTGATAGGATAGTCTCGAAGGGAGCTCATCCAGTTTGTTCTTCAGTGATTGATAGGATAGTCTCAAAGGGAGCTCATCCAGTTTGTTCTCCAGTGATTGATAGGATAGTCTCAAAGGGAGCTCATCCAGTTTATTCTCCAGTGATTGATAGGATAGTCTCTGATGGAGCTCATCCAGTTTGTTCTCCAGTGATTGATAGGATAGTCTCGAAGGGAGCTCATCTAGTTTATTCTCCAGTGATTGATAGGATAGTCTCGAAGGGAGCTCATCCAGTTTATTCTCCAATGATTGATAGGATAGTCTCGAAGGGAGCTCATCCAGTTTGTTCTCCAGTGATTGATAGGATAGTCTCGAAGGGAGCTCATCCAGTTTGTTCTCCAGTGATTGATATGATAGTCTCGAAGGGAGCTCATCCAGTTTGTTCTCCAGTGATTGATAGGATAGTCTCAAAGGGAGCTCATCCAGTTTATTCTCCAGTGATTGATAGGATAGTCTCTGATGGAGCTCATCCAGTTTGTTCTCCAGTGATTGATAGGATAGTCTCGAAGGGAGCTCATCCAGTTTGTTCTCCAGTGACTACACTTTTGCCAATAGACCGCCAATGCCCTCTGTTCTATTTGTTCACCGACGGAGTCTCGTCAGGATACCGCCGCTTTATTTCTTGAGTCCCGGGTGATTGGGACCTGGTCCGGGCTAAGCAGAACGTCCAGAATCGCTGAATTCGTTGAAGTAGAAATGTTCGTACAAATTGAGGTTAGTGATCCCTTTTCTGATATCCAGATGCTGTTTTCGGGTCATAGGAAATGATGGCGGAGACATTATGTACAAAAAAACAAGTTTGCCGTAAGAAAACATACAAAATAGCAGAATTGATCAGGAGTATGTACTCTCCACTGCAGCACCATCTTATATCTGACTCCGCAAGTAATTTTCATATGAGACAGCAACTTTACCAGGTAAAAATGTAACATCTACACTGCAATATTGGAGTAAAGACGCCATAAGATTGAACGGATTTATTTATTTATTTTATCAGAAGGAGCTTTTTTCCCAGGAAGACAGATTTAATTATTAAATATATGCATGCAAAACATCACAAATACTGTAACTAAATCAATCAGAAAT
Source organism: Oncorhynchus kisutch (assembly GCF_002021735.2). Lineage (NCBI taxonomy): Eukaryota > Metazoa > Chordata > Actinopteri > Salmoniformes > Salmonidae > Oncorhynchus > Oncorhynchus kisutch. The sequence continues at coordinate 3,889,802 of NC_034187.2, forward strand.
TGTAGGGAATTGCATTTTATTTTTTTAATTTTTTTCTCCAAATTGTGTTTGATTGGATAATAAATCATAATTAATTGGTTAATTAATTGACGTATTAATTCTCACCTCCCTGACACTGCGTGGGGGCGCCATGACAACGTCCTCCCATCGTCATAAATAGAGCCGGAAGCGGAACGTCAACACCTAGAAATCAACCAGTGGACATATGCAGACACAGCACAGGGTTGTGGTGTGGACGTGAAATGCCAAGGTAGGTAAGAGGCTTGAAATAAGCATAGTACGCAGAAAGTCATGCGGGAAACAAATTGCAAATGTCACTCACGTTGTTTAACGTTACTGACGTAGGCTAACGTTAGGTAGCTAGTTGGCTAGTCAATCTAGCTAGCTTTTGTATTAAGCTAACGTTAGCTATCACGTTAAGCTAAACTTAACTGAGGAAGGTGTGCACTATTTATAAAAATAAAACTCATGCTAGCTAGTGACAACCCCCCCCCCCCCCCCCGCAACATCAACAACAAACGAATTGTTATTTACATTTTAGATGGTGCGCATCACTTTCGGTACCTAGCAGGCTACGTGGTTAGGCTAGTTGTTGCTCGTTAGCTCCTCGGCCTCGACGTGAAGCTGCATTAGCTGTTGGCTAGCCAGCCCGGTGTTTGCTTGCTAACTATAGTACCTAGTTAGCGATATTGACTGACTCTCATCTCATTTTCAGAACATTATCTTTCTAGCGGCGTCAGTCGTCCAGTGGTCGCAAACATCCTGATGTCAATTAGTTATGCTTATCAGAGTTAGCTGCTAAACATGCATGTCAAACAACCTCGTTAGCACCAGCTAGTTAGCCTCGCTTGTAAACAATGGCAGTGAATTTTCGCAATGCTGTCTTAGTTATCATATGCTCTGCTGTGACACTCAAACGTGCAGCAAACATATTATAACGTGGCATTGTTGGACAAGTGAACTTATGAGTCTACTGCTGTGCCATTCTTTGATTCATCCTATGGACAATGTGTTTGTTCAGATTGATATGTAAATGTAAACGTTATTGCTGATTGTCTCCTAGGGGATACGGTGTCTGCCCAGAGCCTACTAACCAATAGCCTCTTCACACGGATAAAGACATCAACAAACGAAGGATGTGCCCCAATGCTGACGATTTATCCCCAAAGTCTCTATGACCAAACTTCAAATTGGTCTGCAACTTGGATGTAGGTCTACCTACCTAAGCTCATTTACAACACTTCTCAACCAACCAGCCCTAACCAAATAAACTCTGCACCTCTGAAACCCAAGATGGCTTCTAGACAAAGTGCCCTAACTGCTGCCGTGGTTACCCTGTTGGGAGCCACCTTGGGTGGCCTGTTGCTATGGCGACAGAGAGCCATAAGGACAAAGAAGCAACAGCTTTCTGCTCTGGGTCTGAAGGGTCAGGTAAGGGTCAGCTCTTGTCCCTTACCTGTGGAACCAGAGCCTGTGGTTCTGGACTGTAAGAACCCAGTGGAGTCCCAAATCCAGTCTAAGCAGACCCAGCTATCCCCGGGTCAGAGTCTGGTCCTCCCCCTGCCTGCTGTGCTACCCCCTGTTGACCAGGCCCTGGCGGTGCAGCCGGTGATGGTAAGCTCTGAGAAGGAGTGGGAGCAGCTGTGGCCCATGCTGCAGAAGGATCTGTCAGTCTATCCTGTCCTCGGCCTGGACTGTGAATGGGTAAAGAGTCAAACTAATACCCTGGGTGTAAGTTTGTTCTGCATGTTTTTAAACACATCATCCCATTTGTACTCTGTTTATTTAATCTTATCTCTGACTGCATCTCTCCCCCCCACCTCTGTTCTCCCCCCCCCCCCCCCACCTCTGTTCTCCCCCCCCCCCCACCTCTGTTCTCCCCCCCCCCCCCACCTCTCTGTTCTCCCCCCCCACCTCTCTGTTCTCTTTCTCACCCCCACCTCTCTGTTCTCCCCCCCACCTCTCTGTTCTCCCCCCCACCTCTCTTCTCCTCCCCCCCACCTCTCTTCTCCTCCCCCCCACCTCTGTTCTCCCCCCCACCTCTGTTCTCCCCCCCCACCTCTGTTCTCCCCCCCCCACCTCTGTTCTCCCCCCCCACCTCTGTTCTCCCCCCCCCACCTCTGTTCTCCCCCCCCCACCTCTGTTCTCCTCCCCCCCACCTCTGTCTCCTCCTCCCCCCCACCTCTGTTCTCCTCCTCCCCCCCCACCTCTGTTCTCCTCCTCCCCCCCCACCTCTGTTCTCCTCCTCCCCCCCCACCTCTGTTCTCCTCCTCCCCCCCCCCACCTCTGTTCTCCTCCTCCCCCCCACCTCTGTTCTCCTCCTCCCCCCCACCTCTGTTCTCCTCCTCCCCCCCCACCTCTGTTCTCCTCCTCCCCCCACCTCTGTTCTCCTCCTCCTCCCCCCACCTCTGTTCTCCTCCTCCCCCCACCTCTGTTCTCCTCCTCCCCCCACCTCTGTTCTCCTCCTCCCCCCCCACCTCTGTTCTCCTCCTCCCCCCCCACCTCTGTTCTCCTCCTCCCCCCCCCACCTCTGTTCTCCTCCTCCCCCCCCACACCTCTGTTCTCCGCCCCCCCCCCACCTCTGTTCTCCTCCCCCCCCCACCTCTGTTCTCCTCCTCCCCCCCACCTCTGTTCTCCTCCTCCCCCCCCCCGACCTCTGTTCTCCTCCCCCCCCACCCTGTTCTCCTCCTCCCCCCCACCTGTTCTCCCCCCCCCCCCACCTCTGTTCTCCTCCTCCCCCCAACCTGTTATCCTCCTACCCCCCACACTGTTCTCCTCCTCTCCCCGACCCACCTCTGTTCTCCTCCTCCCCCCCCACCTCTGTTATCCCTTCCCTCCCCCCCCACCTCTGTTCTCCCTCCTCCCCCCACCTCTGTTCTCCTCCTCCCCCCCAACCCATTGTTCTCCTCCCCCCACACCTCTGTTCTCGGCTTCCCCCCCCCCCCACCTCTGTTTCTCACTCCCCCACTCCTCTGTTCTCTTTCTTCTCACCCCCACCTCTCTGTTCTCCCCCCCACCTCTCTGTTCTCCCCCCCCACCTCTCTGTCTCTCCTCTCTTCTCCTCCCCCACCTCTCTTCCTCCTCCCCCCACCTCTCTTCTCCTCCCCCCCACCTCTCGTCTCCTCCCCCCCACCTCTGTTCTCCCCCCCACACTCTGTTCTCCTCCTCCCCCCCACACCTCTGTTCTCCTCCTCCCCCCCACCTCTGTTCTCCTCCTCCCCCCCACCCTCTGTTCTCCTCCTCCCCCCCCACCTCTGTTCTCCTCCTCCCCCCCCACCTCTGTTCTCCTCCTCCCCCCCCACCTCTGTTCCCTCCTCCCCCCCACCTCTGTTCTCCTCCTCCCCCCCACCTCTGTTCTCCTCCTCCCCCCACATCTGTTCTCCTCCTCCCCCCCACCTCTGTTCTCCTCCTCCCCACCCACCATCTGTTCTCCTCCTCCCCCCCCACCGCTGTGTATCTTTCTCCCCCCCCCCCACCTCTGTTCTCCTCCTCCTCCTCCCCCCAGCCTCTGTGCTCCTCCTCCCCCACCTCTGTTCCTCCTCCCCCCCACCCTCTGTTCTCACCCCTCCCCCCACCTCTGTTCTCCCTCCTTCCCCTCCCCAACACCTCTGGTCTCCTCCTCCCCCCCCCATCCTCTGTTCGCCTCCTCCCCCCCCCCCCCTACACCTCTGTTCTCCCCCCCCCCACCATCTGTTCTCCTCCACCCCCCCACCTCTGTTCTCCTCCTCCCCCCCCACCTCTGTTTCTCCTCCTCCCCCCCCACCTCTGTTCTCGCCCCCACCCCCCCAACCTCTGTTCTCCTCCTCCCCTCGCACACCTCTGGTTCTCCCTCCTCCCCCTCCACCTCTGTTCTCCGCCTCCCCCCCACCTCATGTTCTCCTCCTCCCCACCCCCACCTGTTCTCCTCCCCCCCCCCACCTCTGTTCTCTCTCCTCCCCCCCACCTCTGTTCTCCTCCTCCCCCCACCTGTTCTCCTCCTCCCCCCACCTCTGTTCTCCTCCTCCCCCCCCACCTCTGTTCTCCTCCTCCCCCCCCACCTCTGTTCTCCTCCTCCCCCCCACCTCTGTTTCTCCTCCTCCCCCACCTCTGTTCTCCTCCTCCCCCCCCCACCTCTGTTCTCCTCCCCCCCACACCTCTGTTCTCCTCCCCCCCACACCTCTGTTCTCCTCCCCCCCCCACCTCTGTTCTCCTCCCCCCCCCCCACCTCTGTTCTCCTCCTCCCCCCACCTCTGTTCTCCTCCTCCCCCTCCACCTCTGTTCTCCTCCACCTCTGTTCTCCTCCCCCCCCCACCTCTGTTCTCCTCCCCCCCACCTCTGTTCTCCTCCCCCCCCACCTCTGTTCTCCTCCCCCCCCCCCCACCTCTGTTCTCCTCCCCCCCCACCTCTGTTCTCCTCCCCCCACCTCTGTTCTCCTCCCTCCCCCCCCCACCTCTGTTCTCCTCCTCCCCCCCCACCTCTCTGTTCTCTCCCCCCCTGTTCTCTCCCCCCCCACCTCTCTGTGTTCTCTCCCCCCCTACCTCCCCCCCCCCTGTGTTGTTTCTTTTCTCCCCCCCCCCCCCCCCCCCCCCCCCCCCCTCTGTGTTGTTTCCTCCCCTTCCCTCTCTCCCCCCCCCCCCCCTCCCTCTGTCCCCAGGTGTCAGTGAAGGATAAGACTTCAACGGTCTCTTTACTCCAGATGGCTTCCTACTCTGGTCTGTGTGTGTTGGTGAGGCTGCAGCCGTTCCGTGCTGGCCTGCAGGACTTGCCACTTACCCTGAAAGAGGTAGGCTCATATGTGGTCCTCTGTAGCTCAGAATGGTGTTTTAAAATGCCAGTATAGTAGGTTAGATTTCCCCGCTGGGGCCACCAATATGAAAATGATTCCACTCACTATTAGGGCTGGGAATTGCCAGGGGACCTCACGATATGACCTCACGATATGACCTCACTATAAAATATCTCAATACTGAGGGACCTCTCGGTGCACTGTGGCGGTCACGCTAGGGGACCTCTCGGTGCGCTGTGGCGGTCACGCTAGGGGACCTCTCGGTGCGCTGTGGCGGTCACGCTAGGGGACCTCTCGGTGCGCTGTGGCGGTCACGCTAGGGGACCTCTCGGTGCGCTGTGGCGGTCACGCTAGGGGACCTCTCGGTGCGCTGTGGCGGTCACGCTAGGGGACCTCTCGGTGCGCTGTGGCGGTCACGCTAGGGGACCTCTCGGTGCGCTGTGGCGGTCACGCTAGGGGACCTCTCGGTGCGCTGTGGCGGTCACGCTAGGGGACCTCTCGGTGCGCTGTGGCGGTCACGCTAGGGGACCTCTCGGGGGCGCTGTGGCGGGACCTCTCGGGGCGCTGTGGCGGGACCTCTCGGGAGTCCAAACTTATTGCTCACTATGTCTGCTGCAGAGGGACGAGGGTCCGAACTTATTGCTCACTGTCTGCTGCAGAGGGACGAGACAGAGACATGAGAGAACCAGTTTTGATCCGTCATGGAAATAAAAGTGCTGAAAACTAATTAGCTATTTAAAAAAATGGAGAACCAGCTATTAAGGAAAAAACGCTGTCGTTTTGGTACAGCCAACTAATGCAAAAATTAAACAGCGATATTGTAAAAATATATATATACATGTGTTTGAGTGTGTATGTATATGTATATATATATATATATCTCTCAAACACATGTATGTATATATATATATATATCTCTCAAACACATGTATGTATATCACACACACGGTCTTAAAATGTGTGTATTTTGGCTAGTTTCAGCCATCTGTTGCTGACAGGTGTATAAAATGGAGCACAAAGCCATGCAATCTCCACAGACAAACATTGGCAGTAGAATGGCCCTGACTGAAGAGCTCAGTGACTTTCAACGTGGCACCGTCATATGATGCCACCTTTCCAACAGGTCGGTTTGTTAGATTTCTGCTCACAGAACGGGAACTCTGAAGCACGTACAAAAACCGTCTGTCCTCAGTTGTAACACTCACTGCAGAGTTTCAAACTGCCTCTGGAAGCAACGTCGGCACAATAACTTTTCGTCGGGAGCTTTCCACGGCCGAGCAGCCGCACACAAGCCTAAGATCACCATGTGCAATGCCAAGCATCGGCTTGAGTGGTGTAAAGCTCGCCACCATTGGACTCTGGAACAGTGGAAACGCGTTCTCTGAAGTGATGAATCAAGCTTCATCTGGAAGTCTAATCTGGGTTTGGCGGATGCCAGGAGAACGTTACCTTCCGGAATGCATACTGCCAACTGTAAAGTTTGGTGGGGCAGGAATAAGGGTCTGGGGCTGTTTTTTTATTTTTACTGTTCGTGTGAAGAGAGATCTTAACACTACTGCATACAATGACATTCTAGATGATTCTGTGCTTCAAACCTTGTGGCATCAGTTCAGGGAAGGCCCTTTCCTGTTTCAGCATGACAATGATTCCTTGTACAAAGCGAGGTCAATACAGAAATGGTTTGTTGAGATCGGTGTGGAAGAACTTGACTTGCCTGCACAGAGCCCTGACCTTAACCCCATTGCATACCTTTGGGATGAATTGGAATGCCAACTGAAAGCCAGGCCTAATTGCCCAACATTAGTGCCCGACCTCACTAATGCTCTTGTGGATTAATGGAAGCAAGTCCCAGCAGCAATATCTAGTGGAAAGCCTTCCCAGAAGAGTGGAGGCTGTTATAGCAGCAATGTTCCAACATCTAGTGGAAAGCCTTCCCAGAAGAGTGGAGGCTGTTATAGCAGCAATGTTCCAACATCTAGTGGAAAGCCTTCCCAGAAGAGTGGAGGCTGTTATAGCAGCAATGTTCCAACATCTAGTGGAAAGCCTTCCCAGAAGAGAGGAGGCTGTTATAGCAGCAATGTTCCAACATCTAGTGGAAAGCCTTCCCAGAAGAGTGGAGGCTGTTATAGCAGCAAAGGGAGGGAGACCAACTCTATATTAATGCCCATGATTCTGGAATGAGATATTTGACAAAGTGTCCACATACTCTTGGCCATGTAGTGTATATACCTGTATAGACTTCCCCCTTCCCTACTCACTGTTGTAAATGGTTTTTGATGGCATATATTTATGTTAAGTATTTTTTCATTTATTTTTTATATAGGTCCTCAGCGACCCTCACATCCTGAAGGTGGGTGTGGGCTGCTATGAGGACGGGAAGCGTCTGACACGAGACTATGGCCTGGCGCTGGGATGTACTGTGGACTTAAGATACCTTGCACTACGACAAAGGTACCATACTAGTTGTTCTGTCTGTGATTGGCACATGCAGTACGTAATGCTCTGTTTTTATAGTTGGATCATTTCCTGTCGTGTGATACTGTCACCGACTGTTTGTCAGTGGTTGTCTGAGAAAAGCGTCTTCAAGTTTTTATCTCACGTGCACAAGTACTGTGAAATGCCTTTCTTGCTTAACTCTAAACCCCAACAATGCAGTAGTCGATATCAATGTAGCATAAGGGAGAACAAAAACACACGAATAAGAAAGTAAGAAGCTATATACAGGGTCGGTTCCATATTAACAATGTACAGGGATACTGGAGGGATGGAGGTAGATATGTATAGGGGGAAGGGGACAGGGATACTGGAGTGATGGAGGTAGATATATATAGGGGGAAGGAGACTATATACAGGGTCAGTACTATATTAACAGTGTACAGGGATACTGGAGTGATGGAGGTAGATATGTATAGGGGGAAGGAGACAGGGATACTGGAGTGATGGAGGTAGATATGTATAGGGGGAAGGAGACAGGGATACTGGAGTGATGGAGGTAGATATGTATAGGAGACAGGAATACTGGAGTGATGGAGGTAGATATGTATAGGGGGAAGGAGACAGGGATACTGGAGTGATGGAGGTAGATATGTATAGGAGACAGGAATACTGGAGTGATGGAGGTAGATATGTATAGGGGGAAGGGATACTGGAGTGATGGAGGTAGATATGTATAGGGGGAAGGTGACAAGGTGTCTTGATAGATGATAAACAGAGTAGCAGCAAATATTCAGACCCCTTGACTTTTTTCCACATTTTGTTACATTACAGCCTTATTCTAAAATTGATTAAATAGTTTTTTCCCCCCCTCAATCTACACACAATACCCCATAATGACATCACAATACCCCATAATGACATCACAATACCCCATAATGACATCACAATACCCCATAATGACATCACAATACCCCATACCCCAAAAACAGGTTTTTGCAAATGTATTAAACTGAAATAAGTATTCAGACCCTTTACTCAGTACTTTGTTGAAGCACCTTTTGCAGAGATTACAGCCTCCAGTCTTCTTGGGTATGATGCTACAAGCTTGGCACACTAGTATTTGGAGAGTTTCTCCCATTCTTCTCTGCACATCCTCTCAAGCTCGTGTCAGGTTGGATGGGGAGCGTCGCTGAACAGCTATTTTCAGGTTTCTCCAGAGATGTTCGATCAGGTTCAAGTCCGGGCTCTGGCTGGGACACTCAAGGATATTCAGAGACTTGACCCAAAGCCACTCCTGTGTTGTCTTGGCTGTGTGCTTAGGGTCGTTGTCCTGTTGGAAGGTGAACCTTCAGCCCAGTCTGAGGTCCTGAGTGCTCTGGAGCACATTTTCATCCAGGATCTCTCTGTACTTTGCTCTGTTCATCTTTGCCGCCTCGATCCTGACTAGTCTCCCAGTTCCTGCCGCTGAAAAACATCCCCACAGCATGATGCTGCCACCACCATGCTTCACCGTAGGGATGCTGCCACCACCATGCTTCACCGTAGGGATGCTGCCACCACCATGCTTCACCGTAGGGATGCTGCCACCACCATGCTTCACCGTAGGGATGCTGCCACCACCATGCTTCACCGTAGGGATGCTGCCACCACCATGCTTCACCGTAGGGATGCTGCCACCACCATGCTTCACCGTAGGGATGCTGCCACCACCATGCTTCACCGTAGGGATGGTGCCAGGTTTCTTCCAGATGTGATGCTTCGCATTCAGACCAAAAGGAGTTCCATCTTGGTTTTATCAGATCACAGAATATTGTTTCTCATGGCCAGAGTCCTTTGGGTTCCTTTTGGCAAACTCCAAGCGGGCTGTCATGTATCTTTTTTATTGAGGAGTGGCTTCTGTCTATCATAAAGGCCTGATTGGTGGAGTGCTGCAGAGATTGTTGTCCTTCTGGAAGGTTCACCCATCTCCACTGAGGAACTCTGGAGCTCTGTCAGTGTGACCTTTGGGTTCTTGGTCACCTCCCTTACCAAGGCCCTTTTCTCCCTAGATCTGTGCCTGGACACAATCCTGTCTCTGAGCTCTATAGACAATTCCTTTGACCTCATGGCTTGGTTTTTGCTCTGACATGCACTGTCAACTGTGGGACCTTATGTAGACAGGTGTGCCTTTCCAAATCATGTCCAATCAATTGAATGAACCACATTTGGACTTCAAGTTGTAGAAACATCTCAAGGATAATCAATAGAAACAGGATGCACCACCGGAGTTCAATTTCAAAGGTTCTGAGTACTTATGGAAATAAGGTTGACGTTAATACATTTGCAAAAAATTCTTAACCTATTTTCACTTTGTCATGATGGGCTATTGTGTGTAGATTGAGGAAAACATTTGAATCCATTTTAGATTAAGGCTGTAAGGTAACAACATGTAGAAAAAGTTAAGGCGTTTGAATACTTTCCGGAGGCCCTGTATGAGCCTTCAGATTTATTCCACATTTTGTTACAGCATTCAAAATGGGTGATCAAATATATTTAATCCATCTACATTCATTACCCCATAATGACAAAGTGAAACATGTTTCAAACTTTTGACCCTTTTTCCAATTGGTAGTTGCAGTCTTGTCCCATCGCTGCAACTCCTGTACGGACTCGGGAGAGGCGAAAGTCGAGAGCGTCCTCCGAAACAAGACCCTGCCAAGTCGCACTGCTTCGTGACAAACTGCTCGCTTTTTCCCGGAAGCCAGCCCGCACCAATGTGTCGGAGGAAACGCCGTCCAACTGGTGACCGACGTCGGCGTGCACCCGCCACAAGGAGTCACTAGAGCATGCTGGGACAAGGATAACCCAGCTGGCCAAACCCTCCCTTCGATGCCGGAGTGATGCACTCTGGGCGCCACTCGGGAGGCCCACATTTTTTTTCTTCTAATTTATTGAAAATGAAATGCAGAAATATCTAATTAACGTAAGGATTAGACGTCGACCGATTTTATAATTTTTCGATGCCCATTTATTGGATGACCAAAAAAAGCAGATACCGATTAATCGTTTTATTAAATGTAATAGGTTGTTGTAATAATGACAATACTGAATGAACACTTTTAACTTAATATAATACATCAATCAAATAACTGTAGCCTCAAATAAATAATGAAACATGTTCAATTTGGTTTAAATAATGTAAAAACAAAGTGTTGGAGAAGAAAGTAAAAGTGCAATATGTGCCATGTAAGAAAGCCAATGTTTCAGTTCCTTGCTCAGAACATGAGAACATATGAAAGCTGCTTGTTCCTTTTAACATGAGACTTCAATATTCCCAGGTAAGAAGTTTTAGGTTGTAGTTAATATAGTATTTATAGGACTATTTCTCTCTATACCATTTTGTATTTCATTTACTTTGACTATTGGATGTTCTTATAGGCACTTTAGTATTGCCAGTGTCACAGTATAGCTTCTGTCCCTCTCCTCGCCCCTACCTGGGCTTGAACCAGGAACACATCGAACAGCCACCCTCGAAGCAGCGTTGCCCATGCAGAGCAAGGGGAACAATTACTCCAAGTAATGGAGTACGTCTTTCACATCGGTTACACCAGCCTCATCTCGGGTCATAAACCACGCAATGCTTGAAGCACAGCAAAGAGCTGCTGGCAAAACGCACAGAATTGCCTTTTGAATGAATGCTTATGAGCCTGCTGCTGCCTACCACCGCTCAGTCAGGCTGCTCTATCAAATCATAGACTGAATTATAACATAACACAAAGAAATACGAGCCTTAGGTCATTAATATGGTCGATTCCGGAAACTATCATCTCGAAAACGGAACATTGATTCTTTCAGTGAAATACGGAACCGTTCTGTATTTTATCTAACTTTGTGGCATCCATAAGTCTAAATATTCCTGTTACATTGCACAACCTTCAATGTTATGTCATAATTCTGGCAAATTAGTTCGCAAAAAGCCAGGCGGCCGAACTGTTGCATATACCTTGACTCTGCGTGCAATGAACACGAGAAGTTTGAAGTCTTGAGTGATTTTGACCCAGATGAAACTTGATGTTCTCGACCTGCTTTACTGAACCCACCCCCCCCCCCCCCCTGTTTCCTGTAGTCCATGATCAGCTCCTTGGTCTTACTGATGTTGAGATGGAGAGATGTTGTTGTCCTGCCAGGTCTCTGACCTCCCTATTCGCTGTCTCATCGTCGCCGGTGACAAGGCTGACCACCGTGTCATCAGCGAACTTCATGATGGTGTTGGAGTCGTGCGTTTTCCTAGTCTGTATGTGTTTCTGTGCAGGAAGGTAGTGTTGAATAACGGTCTGAGTCTGAAGTCTCTGGCAGCTGACCTGCTCAACGTCTCTCTGGAGAAATCCTTGGAGCTGCGCTGTAGTGACTGGGAGGCTGACCCGCTGACCCTACAACAGGTACACAACACTACTGGTGTTAGTTTATACAGGATGTGACACGTCGTTAGAACGTCTACACTACTGGTGTTAGTTTATACATGATGTGACACGTCGTTAGAACCTCTACACTAGTGTTAGTTTATACAGGATGTGACACGTCGTTAGAACGTCTACACTACTGGTGTTAGTTTATACAGGATGTGACACGTCGTTACTGTCCATGTTGAAGATCAGCTTTGCAGTTGGACTGATCTCCAAATCAACCTGCATTCCAAATAACTTCTCATTGATGTGATCAATATTAGCCATTCTGTGCCTTTTGCTTCCTCAAACTGATCCCCTTAAACATGCAGAGATTATCATCTTCTCATTAATGCCCCAACCCCTCCCTCTCTCTCCCCCCTGACCCTGACCTTCAGATGACCTACGCAGCCCGAGACGCACAGGTATCCATCGCCCTCTTCTTCCGCCTGCTCGGACTCCACTCAGATTCCACGCCCTCACTTGACACTGGGAGTGGCTACTCCCAGCTGGCCAATTGCTGCCAGGGCGTGGTGGACACACCCTTCAGGGGGTGGGGTGGAAGAGAGTGTGAGGATGGAGGGAAAAGCGTGGATCGAGAGAGGAGGCGGCGGAGTAGGAAGCTCCAGCAGTCTGTTTTTGAAAGCCCAGAGTCTGGGGACCAGCAAGTTCCAGACCCCAGGAAGAACAACAAGAGAAAATCGCTCGGGGTGGGCTACTCTGCCAGGTGGGTAGGAGAGGGGGGGCTACTCTGCCAGGTGGGTGGGTGGGGGGGCTACTCTGCCGGGTGGGGCGGGCTACTCTGCCTGGTGGGTAGGGTGGGGGGGGATACTCTGCCAGGTGGGTGGGGGGGGCTACTCTGCCGGGTCGGGTGGGGGGGCTACTCTGCCGGGTCGGGTGGGGGGGGGCGCTACTCTGCCGGGTGGGTAGGAGGGGGGTGCTACTCTGCCGGGTGGGTAGGAGGGGGGCGCTACTCTGCCGGGTGGGTAGGAGGGGGGCGCTACTCTGCCAGGTGGGTAGGAGGGGGGCGCTACTCTGCTAGGTGGGTAGGAGGGGGGGGGGGGGTGCTACTTTGTACAGGTGTTGCAGATATTTTTCTTAATTTGTTATTTTGTGTTACCATTCATAGTAAAGATGAATTGTCCTATTTTATAAACCTGTTGTGTAAGACATGAGTGTTGAAAATCTGGGGCCCGGTTGCACCAGTTATGTGTTAAAACAACAAAAACAACTAAGTTGATCTTAGGTCGACTTTGTTCAGAACCTCGTCTTTTGCACCAACCAAAAATAAGACGAGTCGTAACAGGTCCTGCGTAAGCAATGCACATTCTGGAGATGTGACGACGCGTCATAATGATGGTTGCTATGCGGCGACCGTTGCTAGACTGTTGCTGTTCTCAACTGGGTTGCCATGTCTGTGGTTTTCTTTAAGCAGGTGAAAATGAATTGGTTGTGGGGGTTTTTGGGGCTAGTTTTTTTAAATAGAATCGTGGCGGCGAGTGCATTTTTATTTTAATTTTTATTATTTTATAAATAATCATTTCACACTGTGACCTGCAGATGATTAGGTAGTGAGGCAGCCTGTTGCTGAGCTCTGTAGTATGGTGGAGGGGGACTGGGTGTAATGTTGAGACTGGTGGTGGAGAGGGACTGGGTGTAATGTTGAGACTGAGCTCTGTAGCATGGTGGAGGGGGACTGGGTGTAATGTTGAGACTGAGCTCTGTAGTATGGTGGAGGGGGACTGGGTGTAATGTTGAGACTGAGCTCTGTAGCATGGTGGAGGGGGACTGGGTGTAATGTTGAGACTGGTGGTGGAGAGGGACTGGGTGTAATGTTGAGACTGAGCTCTGTAGTATGGTGGAGGGGGACTGGGTGTAATGTTGAGACTGAGCTCTGTAGCATGGTGGAGGGGGACTGGGTGTAATGTTGAGACTGAGCTCTGTAGCATGGTGGAGGGGGACTGGGTGTAATGTTGAGACTGAGCTCTGTAGCATGGTGGAGGGGGACTGGGTGTAATGTTGAGACTGAGCTCTGTAGCATGGTGGAGAGGGACTGGGTGTAATGTTGAGACTGAGCTCTGTAGCATGGTGGAGGGGGACTGGGTGTAATGTTGAGACTGGTGGTGGAGAGGGACTGGGTGTAATGTTGAGACTGGTGGTGGAGAGGGACTGGGTGTAATGTTGAGACTGAGCTCTGTAGTATGGTGGAGGGGGACTGGGTGTAATGTTGAGACTGGTGGTGGAGAGGGACTGGGTGTAATGTTGAGACTGAGCTCTGTAGTATGGTGGAGGGGGACTGGGTGTAATGTTGAGACTGAGCTCTGTAGCATGGTGGAGGGGGACTGGGTGTAATGTTGAGACTGAGCTCTGTAGCATGGTGGAGGGGGACTGGGTGTAATGTTGAGACTGGTGGTGGAGAGGGACTGGGTGTAATGTTGAGACTGAGCTCTGTAGCATGGTGGAGGGGGACTGGGTGTAATGTTGAGACTGGTGCTGTAGCATGGTGGAGGGGGACTGGGTGTAATGTTGAGACTGAGCTCTGTAGCATGGTGGAGGGGGACTGGGTGTAATGTTGAGACTGAGCTCTGTAGCATGGTGGAGGGGGACTGGGTGTAATGTTGAGACTGAGCTCTGTAGCATGGTGGAGAGGGACTGGGTGTAATGTTGAGACTGAGCTCTGTAGCATGGTGGAGGGGGACTGGGTGTAATGTTGAGACTGGTGCTGTAGCATGGTGGAGGGGAACTGGGTGTAATGTTGAGACAGCTCTGTAGCATGGTGGAGGGGGACTGGTTGTAATGTTGAGACTGGTGGTAGAGAGGGACTGGGTGTAATGTTGAGACTGGTGCTGTAGCATGGTGGAGGGGAACTGGGTGTAATGTTGAGACTGAGCTCTGTAGCATGGTGGAGGGGGACTGGGTGTAATGTTGAGACTGAGCTCTGTAGCATGGTGGAGGGGGACTGGGTGTAATGTTGAGACTGAGCTCTGTAGCATGGTGGAGGGGGACTGGGTGTAATGTTGAGACTGAGCTCTGTAGCATGGTGGAGGGGGACTGGTTGTAATGTTGAGACTCCCTCACCTGCTTCTGGTATGGGGAAAAGTCCACAATGAAAGTGATATTGAATGTGGGGAGTGACACATCTGCCCGCCATTTTAAGAAGCCTATTCGTTTTATATGCAGTTTATATGCAGTTTTACAGGCTATTTATTCAAACCTTTTGCCAGCTCCATTTAGGCGACACAGGTGGCACAAATTCATTTGCAATGACTCCGGTGATATCGTTATTTCAATATATATTTAATGTATCAAATGATACCACTTGTGTAGCTTACCTGGAGCTGATTTAATAAATAGCCTATAACTATAGTCTGTTGTAGCCTTGTTATTATGCAATTAGCGTAGTGGTTAGAGCGCTGGGCCAGTAACCCGAAAGGTTGCTAGATCGAATCCCCGAGCTGACAAGGTGAAAGTCTGTCGTTCTGCCCCTGAACAAGGCAGTTTAACCCACTGTTCCTAGGCCATCGTTAGTTAAGAATAAATTCTTATTTACTGACTTGCCTAGTTAAATAAAGGCTAAATAACTTAAACATGCACATTAATAATTTAATGTGTCACCACATTAAATTTGCTGTCATGGTAACATTTCTATTGCAACTGCTGATCAGCTGTTTTTATGATGCATTAGATTTGGGTAACAATTCATCAGGTTAGGCTACAGGTAAAATAAACACTGGCTGTTGTTGACAATCATATATATTCGGTTCATATCCATATACATATTGGGGCGGCAGGGTAGCCTAGTGGTTAGAGCATTTTGACTAGTAACCGAAAGGTTGCAAGTTCATATCCCCGAGCTGACAAGGTACAAAATCTGTCGTTCTACCCCCTGAACAAGACAGTGTTCCTAGGCAGTCATTGAAAATAAGAATTTGTTCTTTAACTGACTTGCCTACAGAACGAGGCGATGGAGGCTTTAAGACCACGTGGACACCTCGGACCGGTCGGGTTGGCTGTTTTGGAGGGTTTATCCGTCTGGGAAAAGGTTCTTTAAATATATTTTTTTTTTTAAATGTCCCCCCCCACTTCTAAAATGTTAAGACCCTTTAAAAAAAATTTTTTTTAACCATTTATTTAAAGCTAAACAACTGGATGAATCAATACATAATTACTGTGGCAATCAATATCACTGAATGGCCAAAACATTTTTTTGTCATAAAGTAGGCTAATGCCATTGACGCAATAGCCACGTGTGCTCAACTATAATTTCAGAACAGTGTTGATTGGGAATGCGCTATCGTGTTGCTTTGATACCCGCCCGAGGTCTTGATGAATCAATCGATGTCAGATTTTGTTTCATTCTTCATCTGTAGGCTCTATTTATATATCTGTCTCCGTGGTGGTTATCACAGATCAGAAACATTTTTCGTGCTGTAATTAAGGCACGAGGGGGTGTGGTATATAGCCAGTATACCACGGCTAAGGGCTGTTCTTAGTTACGGAGTGCCTGGATACAGTCCTTAGCCGTGGTATATTGGCCATATACCACAAACCCCCGAGGTGCCTTATTGCTATTATAAACTGGTTACCAACTTAATTAGAGTAGTTAAAATAAATGGTTTGTCATATCCGTGGTATAGGTCTGATATACCACGGCTGTCAGCCAATCAGAATTCAGGGCTCGAACCACCCAGTTTACGATGTAGCATAAATCAAGTGTGTTATTTTGCTATCGACTCGCTCATAGGCAACTCCAAAAGCCTGCGGAGGTTGTGAGATATGAACAGGATACATTGGCAATTCACATTCACACATAGTAGAAAATCCAATCGCCTAACTCTGCATTCACCTGCCTCTGAGACACTAAATGTAACAGTATAACTTTAGACCGTCCCCTCGCCCATACCCAGGCGCGAACCAGGGACCCTCTGCACACATCAACAACAGTCACCCTCGAAGCATCGTTACCCATCGCTCCACAAAAGCCGCGGCCCTTGCAGAGCAAGGGGAACCACTACTTCAAGGTCTCAGAGCGAGTGACGTCACCGATCGAAACGCTATTTAGCTCGCACCGCTAACTAAGCTAGCCGTTTCACATCCGCTACATAAACACCCCAACATGTTGGATGACTCAGGCATTCTTCCTGCTATTTTCTATGCGTATCATGCTATAAAGGTGATCTGATGTAAACGCCATAAACCTGTTCCCTACTAGGTGTAGAATCGAGGCCCAGTCGTAGCTCATAGGAGGGCTTATGCCCCCGGTGGTGGAACAAGTGTAATTTTACCACCCAACTGGTGCATCTGTAACGGATGTGAAATGGTTAGCGGTGGTTCGCGCTAAATAGCGTTTCAATCGGTGACGTCACTCGCTCTGAGACCTTGAAGTAGTGGTTCCACTTGCTCTGAGACCTTGAAGTAGTGGTTCCCCTTGCTCTGCAAGGGCCGCGGCTTTTGTGTAGCGATGGGTAACGATGCTTCGTGGGTGACTGTTGATTGATGTGTGCAGAGGGTCCCTGGTTCGAGCCCAGGTATGGTCGAGGGGACGGTCTAAAGTTATACTGTTACACATCCTACCCCTGGGCAGCAGTTGACCTTTTTTGTCACCACGTTAGGGCAGCTCTGTATCCAGTGTAGTGACTGACCAGGATTCCCCGTCACTGTTTACAGGAAGTCCCCTCTCTATGACAACTGTTTCCTCCATGCCCCGGATGGACAACCCCTCTGTACCTGCGACAAGAAGAAGGCCAAGTGGTACCTGGATAAAGGAATAGGAGGTACCTAAACACTGCCAGGCCCTAAACACTGCCAGGCCCTAAACACTGCCAGGCCCTAAACACTGCCAGGCCCTAAACACTGCCAGGCCCTAAACACTGCCAGGCCCTAAACACTGCCAGGCCCTAAACACTGCCAGGCCCTAAACACTGCCAGGCCCTAAACACTGCCAGGCCCTAAACACTGCCAGGCCCTAAACACTGCCAGGCCCACAACACTGCCAGGCCCACAACACTGCCAGGCCCACAACACTGCCAGGCCCACAACACTGCCAGGCCCACAACACTGCCAGGCCCACAACACTGCCAGGCCCACAACACTGCCAGGTATTCTCATATGAACTAACAGTTAATTGGAGTTCTTTACTATAGTAGTTGGATTCATACTGTTAAATGTGGTTTAACAATGTACTTCTTACAAAACCCCAGTTCACTTGAATTTTGAAGTTGACACTAAATTAGTTTCTCTTTCCCATCTCTACTCCTCCTCCTCCTCCTCCTCCTCTAGTGCTGCAGAGTGAGGATCCATTCATTGTGCGTCTGCTGTTTGAGCCTTCGGGACGTCCAGACTCCCAGCAGGACTACTACCTGACTGCCAAGGAGAACCTGTGTGTGGTGTGTGGCAAGAACGACTCTTATATCAGGTGAGGAGAACCTGTGTGGCAAGAACGACTCTTATATCAGGTGAGGAGAACCTGTGTGGCAAGAACGACTCTTATATCAGGTGAGGAGAACCTGTGTGGCAAGAACGACTCTTATATCAGGTGAGGAGAACCTGTGTGGTGTGTGGCAAGAACGACTCTTATCAGGTGAGGAGAACCTGTGTGGTGTGTGGCAAGAACGACTCTTATATCAGGTGAGGAGAACCTGTGTGGCAAGAACGACTCTTATATCAGGTGAGGAGAACCTGTGTGTGGCAAGAACGACTCTTATATCAGGTGAGGAGAACCTGTGGCAAGAACGACTCTTATATCAGGTGAGGAGAACCTGTGTGTGCCACTAACATAAACATGTGTGTTTTTTTATTGCCAAATACTTTGCCACAGTGTGTGCACTAATGAATACACCCCTGTTATTAATCATCCCCCCCCCCCCCCTCTTCTTACCCCTACAGGAAGAACATCGTCCCCCATGAGTACAGACGTCACTTTCCCACGGAGATGAAAGACCACAATTCCCATGACATCTTGCTGCTGTGCACTTCCTGTCACGCGGCCTCCAATGTCCACGATGGCTTCCTGAAGCAGCAGCTGGCTGATGAACACGCTGCCCCCCAGGTAGGAGCAGGGAGGTGGGTGGGTTTGGGGGGGGTTAGTGGCAGGGTGGGGGTTTTGGGGGGTTATAGGGTGGTGTGGTGGTTATGGGCCGGGGGGTGGATTTGCTCTACTCAACTGTATGGATTCATTTCTACCCCCCCCCCCCCCCCCCCCAGGGCTGTGAGGAGGGCGTGCGGCTCCTGGAGGACTCTGACCGCAGGAGGGTTCGTTCTGCAGCCCGTGCCCTCCTGACTGCGGGGGAGGGGCTCCCTGGGCCCCGGAGAGACGAGCTACAGGAAGTCATCAGGAGTTTCTTCAACGACCTCGACGGGGAGCTGACGACAGACACCCTGCAGAGTGCTGCTGGCCTGGAGACACGGTGAGAGGGAGGGAGGGAGGGGGTTAGACTGGAGGTAGATATCACCACACCCTGCAGAGTGCTGCTGGCCTGGAGACACGGGGAGAGGGAGGGAGTGGAGGGGGTTAGACTGGAGGTAGATATCACCACACCCTGCAGAGTGCTGCTGGCCTGGAGACACGGTGAGAGGGAGGGAGTGGAGGGGGTTAGACTGGAGGTAGATATCACCACACCCTGCAGAGTGCTGCTGGCCTGGAGACACGGGGAGACCAAGAGGGAGGGGGTTAGACTGGAGGTAGATATCACCACACCCTGCAGAGTGCTGCTGGCCTGGAGACACGGGGAGAGGGAGGGAGTGGAGGGGGTTAGACTGGAGGTAGATATCACCACACCCTGCAGAGTGCTGCTGGCCTGGAGACACGGGGAGACCAAGAGGGAGGGGGTTAGACTGGAGGTAGATATCACCACACCCTGCAGAGTGCTGCTGGCCTGGAGACACGGGGAGAGGGAGGGAGTGGAGGGGGTTAGACTGGAGGTAGATATCACCACACCCTGCAGAGTGCTGCTGGCCTGGAGACACGGTGAGAGGGAGGGAGTGGAGGGGGTTAGACTGGAGGTAGATATCACCACACCCTGCAGAGTGCTGCTGGCCTGGAGACACGGGGAGACCAAGAGGGAGGGGGTTAGACTGGAGGTAGATATCACCACACCCTGCAGAGTGCTGCTGGCCTGGAGACACGGGGAGACCAAGGGAGGGAGAGGTTGTTGAGGAACTATCAATGCCGATGTTGTGGGTTCAATTCCCACAGGGATCACATGCACATACTCTAAATGTACTGTCATGTTGGATATCGGTCTGTGGCACATATTACAAACTATGATTTTTTTTGTTGATTGTTTATAATTTAAAAAAATGTTTAGTCCTTTCTTTGCCCCTCCCTGTCCTCCTCCCTGTCCCCCCCCCCCCCCTCCCTTCACCGCTCCCTGTCCCCCCCCCCCCCCTCCCTTCACCGCTCCCTGTCCCCCCCCTTCTCCCCTCCCTTCCTTCACCCCCTCCTCCCTCCCTTCACCCCTCCCTGTCCCTCCCTTCCTTCACCCCCCCCCTCCCTCCCTTCACCCCTCCCTGTCCCTCCCTTCCTTCACCCTTCACCCCTCCCTGTCCCTCCCTTCCTTCACCCTTCACCCCTCCCTTCACCGCTCCCTGTCCCCCCTCCCTCCCTCCCTGCCCCCCCCCCCCCCCTCCCAGGATCTTCAATGAGAGCTACGTTCCCCACGGGCTGAAGGTGGTGCAGGCGCATGCCAAGCAGGGTCTGAAGGGGTTAATGGGCCTAGAACGCCACTGGAGGCAGCACTTCCTGTCTACCATGACGCCGCGCTACCTCCCTCCTCTGTGGTCCGTCAACCACAATCACAGCAAGTTCCTACGCAAATACGGCGAGGATCTCCCCATCCAACTCAACTGAACTACAGTCTACGTTTTTAACCTGAAAAGGGCCAGGCAGTTTGGCATGACAAGGAGTCTAAGGAAATGGATTGGTAGCCAGGCTCCATATCTCTCTCTCTATTTATCCATCAGCTTCTCTCTTCTCTGGTTCACCGTATTGTCAGTAGTTAAAACAGAAGCTACATTATCCACACTGGAGCCCAGAGAGCTGACTGACCGACCTACGGTGTCTGGTGGTAGTCTCACCTCCGCCTGGGACGAGGCAGTCTGTCACCCTGTTCCTATATGGTGACATACATGTTGAGTCAGACCTATAGACTCATGGACCTCGCTTGAACTCAAAACGTCCCCTACAGGCCCTCCGATGAACTAGAGCCAGAGACTAGCAGAGACCATTGGCTGAAATGGTTCCCCTATTCTTTATAAAGGGCAGTACTTTAGACCTGGGCCGACAGGGGTGCACCATGTAGTGTCTAGAGCCATTTCAGATAGCTGGAGCCTGAGGAGATGGACAGGCTGCCTTGGTTCTGACAGAGGTACGGCCTAGCTGGAGCCCGAGGAGATGGACAGGCTGCCTTGGTTCTGACAGAGGTACGGCCTAGCTGGAGCCCGAGGAGATGGACAGACTGCCTTGGTTCTGACAGAGGTACGGCCTAGCTGGAGCCCGAGGAGATGGACAGACTGCCTTGGTTCTGACAGGAAAAGGAAGTCTATCAAGAACACCATCCATGCTGCAGGATTCATAATGAAATTATATTGCATATGGACACTTTTTAACCAACACTGTGGTTTGGTTTCCCAGACAGATTGACTAGTCCTGGTCTTAAAGATCCATTTAAATGGAGATTCTCTCCAGGACTAGATTTAATCTGGGGCCAGTAAACCAGCCCTATGTATATCAATATATAAAAATGTGATTTTCACCAATTTCAGAAAATCCTGTATTTTAAGACTACGCTGAAACCTGCTCTTAATTCTCATGAAATATAAATTATAATTTTCCCCTGCAGGTTTTCAGCCCTAATGATAATTCCTATGTGTTTGTGTGTGCGGAAGTCAACGGTTTGCTTTGCAAAGGTGACTTTAATTCAACGACACGATTTGATGTTCCCATTTGTTGTTCATCTTCAACAGATCAGACATTATGATATGACCACCAGCCATTGGATGCGTCACAAATTACATTACTTTTGAACGGGGACCCACAAGGCAGTGCGTTTTTTTTTTTTTATAGTGATTTAAGGTTCCATTTCACTCTCAGGTTCAGTAGGACAATGTAGAACGGTTGGCTTGGCGACGTGACATCACTTCCTCCCGTACTGTCTGGCTGCATCCCAAATTGCACCCTATTCTCTACATGGTGCACTACTTTATGTTGGTCGTGGATGTGTTCTCTCGCTCTCTCTCTAATCAGGACACCTCGTGTCACATGTTTTAGTGTGACTCTTCCCCTTATTAGAAGAGACTAAAATCAGGACACATCTTTCTTCCTCTACAACAGTTCCAGTCCAACCTCCTTTCCCCCCTCCTAATCATTTCAGATTGAGATAAGGACCAGTCTGTATGTATTGGTAGCCTGAGAGTGACTAGCTTCATTGGTTAGTAAAGAATGATGGCCTTCTTGTACAGCGCTGCTAACCTGTTGACGCGTACAGCGCTGCTAACCTGTTGACGCGTACAGCGCTGCTAACCTGTTGACGCGTACAGCGCTGCTAACCTGCTGACGCGCACGGCGCGGCTAACCTGCTGACGCGCACGGCGCGGCTAACCTGCTGACGCGCACGGCGCGGCTAACCTGCTGACGCGCACGGCGCGGCTAACCTGTTGACGCGCACGGCGCGGCTAACCTGTTGACGCGCACGGCGCGGCTAACCTGCTGACGCGCACGGCGCTGCTAACCTGCTGACGCGTACAGCGCTGCTAACCTGCTGACGCGCACGGCGCGGCTAACCTGCTGACGCGCACGGCGCGCCTAACCTGTTTGCAAAGCAGAGATTTTCATGTTCCTGAGCATGACGACAATTGTGTTTTTGTTTAAATTGAGAAGTTGTTTTGCTTAAAAGAAACCAGCAGCTTTTATTTACGTTTCTCCAGATGTAACCCCCATAGAAGCTGTTCTGTTTCCCTAATATTGTAAAATAAAAGATCAGATTTGTCTACTTGTGAGGCTGGTTTTGATTATTCAGAGTGGGATGGATTGGAGTGTTGTCATGGACAATTCTTTAAGTGGGGGACTTTTGTTATTTTCTTCAAACAATGAATCTTTTATTGATTTTTAAGAATTGCAATAATGAAGGTGATCAACGACCATCCATTGTTGATCGTTTGATAACCTTACAGAAGGAAACCGTGGGTCTTTCTTATTTATTTATATAGCTGACACTAAAAATGCTTAGTCATGGCTGATTCCACCCCACCCCTGCAGCTCGGGGCATCACAAGCCATCTTGGGTTCATCTTGTGAGTTTTGTTGTGTTTCTCAGACGCCAAGATGATTTAGAAACAACGAGGGGTTTGTGTGTTTTACTCCTCCAGGCCATCTCTAGCTCGGGTCCCCAAACACCAACTCATTCTATGGAATGCAGGTTGTAGGTTTAATCACCAAGCCATCACAAATCAATTTCTTAGTGTCAAGCCCCAGAGGCCCAACTCACTCACACAGATGAGAGTACTGAGAAACCTAATTCGATGCAGTAAAACAGTATTGTAACATCATCTTGTAATTATTTTCTACCATCGTGTTCATGCATCTCTGGCTAATCTTTATCACCTCTTGTTCTGTCTGCATGTTTTATATCAAGAATGAGATGGGCGGGGGGGCGGCGGCATCAGTTCAGTTGAACAAGAGAAACACAAAATAAACACTGTTTTTAAATACAAAATCATTTTAATAGTCTGTAAAAATGTTGTACAAAAGCGTAGTCCTTTTACATTTTGTAAATGAACGAATCGCTTCTCATGTCGTTCATCTCCCAGGAGTCTTTAGTTGGATGTTGTCAGTATTTAATGAAGTTTATACAATCCACTGTTGTGGTGTTAAGGCCTCTTGATATTGCCATTAAAAACATTCTGTTAGTCAAATGGTTTGTCTTTTTTTGTTGTTTTGAATCAGTGTATAACATGGGCTGTCTCAAATTTACAACCCTTTTTCCCCCCCTGTACAGTGCTCTACGTTTGACCAGGGCCTTATGGGGCTGTCCAATCACACCTTCTAGTTTCGCAGTTCAGTCAAAACAACTCAAAATACATGACCAAAAAAAACTGTCTCAACAAGCGAAAAATTCCCTCATTCGCCCCCAAATGTTCTTCAATTCAAACAGTAATTTGTTTGGTTCAGTGCTGCTCAACAGACGTAACAGTGGAATGTCACAACCATAAACGTGAGGCACGTTCAGCAGGATGCGAATGTTTTTTTTATTTTTATGTTCAGATGGAAATATGCTAAGTATTCTGAACAAAAATATAAATGCAACAATGTTAAATGATTTTACTGTGTGTATATATATATATATATATATATGGAAAGTCAATTGAAATGCATTTATTTAGGCCCGAATCTCTGGATTCCACATGACTGGGCAGGGGTCCAGCCATGGATGGGCCTTGGGAGGGCATAGACCCACCCACTGGGTTGCCAGGCCCAGCCACATGGGGAGATAGGCCCAGCCAATCAGAATTAGTTTTTCTCCCACAAAAGAGCTTTTATTTCAGACAGAAATACTCCGACATACGGAACATTTCTGGGATCTTGTATTTCAGCTCATGAAACATGAGACCAACACAACTTGTTGTTTTATATTTTTTGGGTCGGTAGAGAAACGTGAGACTAGAGTCACGTCAGCTCTATAGATGGAATTTACTGAACATGCCTTGGCTCAATCAATTCCCCCTGTTGGAATTACTATGCACTACTGAATTATCGCGTTGCCTAGCAGCACTGTACTATATTACTGAATACCAGAATTCACATTTTGTTCAGTAAAGTGGAACTGTTTGTATGATAAATTTTTTTTTTTTTTAAATAAAACCCTGAACTACCAAAAAAGGTGACTCTCCCAATTCTCTGAAATGGTTTCCGTAGTAAGAGTTTAAACACATAAATGCATTGCTTTTACTTTCACATATTCAGGGCTCTCTGTTTTAGAGGTCATTTAAGAGTAATGGTTAGACATATTATCAAGACAAACATCTCAATTTAAAAAAAAAAAAGAAAGAAAAGTATTAAATGTGGTAACACTACCCCCACATTAATTTGCCTTTTTTACATGAATGATAGATTGTCAAGTGTACAAGCTGAACAAGCGACTGCTTTTATGGTTTCTTCACATTTGTGTCTTCCCTTAATTATTCAGCCTTGAACATACAGGGTAAATATAAACGGCCTAATTCAGGGTAATATACAGTTGAAGTCGGAAGTTTACATACCCTTAGGTTGGAGTCATTGGGGCGGCAGGGTAGCCTAGTGGTTAGAGCGTTGGACTAGTAACCGAAAGGTTGCAAGTTCGAATCCCCGAGCTGACAAGGTACAAATCTGTCGTTCTGCCCCTTGAACAAGGCAGTTAACCCACTGTTCCTAGGCCGTCATTAAAAATAAGACTTGCCTAGTAAAATAAAGGTAAAATTAAATTAAAACAAAGGTAACATTTTAAAAATAAATAAAAATGAACTCATTTTCAACCACTCCACAAAATGTCTTGTTAACAAACTAGTTTTGGCAAGTTGTTTAGGACATCTACTTTGCATGACACAAGTCATTTTTCCAACAATTGTTTACAGACATATTATTTCACTTATAATTCACTGTATCACAATTCCAGTTTGGTCAGAAGTTTACATACACTAAGTTGACTGTGCCTTTAAACAGCTTGGAAAATTCCAGAAAATTGTCATGGCTTTAGAAGCTTCTGATAGGCTAATTGACATCATTTGAGTCAATTGGAGATGTACCTGTGGATGTATTTCAAGGCCTACCTTCAAACTGAGTGTCTCTGCTTGACATCATGGGAAAATCAAAAGAAATCAGCCAAGACTTCAGGAAAAAAATTGTAGACCTCCACAAGTCTGGTTCATCCCTGGGAGAAATTTCCAAACACCTGAAGGTACCACGTTCATCTGTACAAACAATAGTACGCAAGTATAAACACCATGAGACCACGCAGCCGTCATACCGCTCAGGAAGGAGACGAAAAGTGAAAATCAATTCCAGAACAACAGCAAAGGACCTTGTGAAGATACAAAAGTATCTATATCCACAGTAAAACGAGTCCTATATTGACATAACCTGAAAGGCCACTCAGCAAGGAAGAAGCCACTGCTCCAAAACCGCCATAAAAACCAGACTACGGTTTGCAACTGCACGTGGGGACAAATATTGTACTTTTTGGAGAAATGTCCTCTGGTCTGATGAAACAAAAATAGAACTGTTTGGCCACAATGACCATAGTTATGTTTGGAGGAAAGAGGGGGAGGCTTGCAAGTCAAAGAACACCATCCCAACCTTGAAGCACGGGGGTGGCAGCATCATGTTATCGGTGTGCTTTGTTGCAGGAGGGACTGGTGCACTTCACAAACTAGATGGCATCATGAGGGAAGAAAATTATGTGGATATATTGAAGCAACATCTCGACATCAGTCAGGAAGTTAAAGCTTGGTCGCAAATGGGTCTTCAAATGGCAAAATGGCTTAACGACAACAAAGTCAAGGTATTGGATTGGCCATCACAAAGACCTGACCTCAATCCCATAGAACATTTGTGGGCAGAACTGAAAAAGCGTGTGCGAGCAAGGAGGCCTATAAACATGACTCAGTTAAACCAGCTCTGTCAGGAAGAATGGGCCAAAATTCACCCAACTTATTGTGGGAAGCTTGTGGAAGGCTACCTGAAATGTTTGACCCAAGTTAAACAATTTTAAGGCAATGCTACCAAATTTTAATTGTATGTAAGCTTCTGACCCACTGGCAATGTGATGAAAGAAATAAAAGCTGAAATAAATCATTCTCTCTACTATTATTCTGACATTTCACATTCTTAAAATAAAGCGGTGATTCTAACTGACCTAAAACAGGGAATTCTGACTAGGATTACATATCAGGAATTGTGAAAAACTGAGTTTTTAAATGTATTTGGCTAAAGTGTATGTAAACTTCCTACTTCAACTGTATAAAGCTGATGATTCTCCTAGTTTTTGGTCCAAGGCTGGTAGAAGATACAGGTGAGCTCCTCTGGTGCCAGGTGGGTAATGTGTTGTGTTAGGAGACCAAGGTATACTGTGTGTGCCAAATGGTGTCCTATTCCCTATTTAGTACACTCGTTTCGATAGGGAATAAGGGTGTCGTTTGGGACGTACTTGGAGATCTCTCACTACACTACAGAACCCTCACACAGAAACCCTCACACAGAAACCCTCACACAGAACCCTCACACAGGAACCCTCACACAGAAACCCTCACACAGAAACCCTCACACAGAAACCCTCTTGTTGCTTGCTTGTTAAGAAGTTTTGGATCTGTTCTTGTCTTTTAACCCAAAAATAAATAAATAAATAAAAGGCATTCAAATCACAGTTAGAATCGTGGAAAAACGTCCATTTTGATCCCCGAAAAGCAGGACTGTATCTTTCACACCTTGCGTCAGATCTTTTCTCTTTTCGCTGTGACTCTTGACAGGCTCTTGTGAATGTATGGGATATGTTGCCATTTGCTGGTGTATTCAGGGGTGTATTCATTAGTGCAACAGAAAACATTTTGCTAACCGAAACAAGAGATTCTATTGGGCAAAAGTCAGGTAGGTGCTTCCCTGTTTCGTCCCCTGTCTTGTTTCCGGCTTGTTCGTAGTGAATACACCCCAGATGAACAATACGTTTCTTTGGGGTTAAACCGTTATGTTGAAGAAAGAATCATTCACAATGTTCCTAAAAACACTGACTCACTCAAACTCACCATCTACCCCTGACACCCAGGCACAGAGATTCACATAAAGACAACCTTCCTGCTCTTAATCAACCCAATAATCACATTTTACACAGTTGGCACAGATTATTGAAATAATACACTATAGGATCTTCTTAGTAATATCAAGCAAAAATAATAATAATAATTCACATTTGAAGAACATATTTAAAATTACAATTATTTGAAGAACATATTTAAAATTAAAATAATTTGAAGAACATATTTAAAATTAAAATTATTTGAAGAACATATTTAAAATTAAAATAATTTGAAGAACATATTTAAAATTAAAATTATTTGAAGAACATATTTAAAATTAAAATAATTTGAAGAACATATTTAAAATTAAAATTATTTGAAGAACATATTTAAAATTAAAATTATTTGAAGAACATATTTAAAATTTAAATTATTTGAAGAACATATTTAAAATTAAAATTATTTGAAGAACATATTTAAAATTAAAATTAAAAGTATTATATGAATAATCTCAGTCTCCTGTCTCTGTTTCTCACTGTTATTTATAAATATGATACACCTGGCGTCGTGATCCCCAAACTACCACTGACACGGTATATCTCCTACTGAATTAGATTTAATCTCACATGTACATCAAATGAAGTATCTAGAAGGCCATCTAGAAGATAATGCTTGGTGTAAATTTCTCTGCATTTCCTGTTTTTTTTGTGCCTAGTCTTTATCCCTCGTCCTCCTAGCTTGGTTAAAGCAGACCGAGCGTTTTGAAACAGGCTGAGTTCTTCCCCTTCCTTCCAGGTGTCCCTCATCTCAGGAGTCTCTAGAGGTTTCCTTGTAGGATGCTACTGATGGCCTGGTCCAGTAGGGAGGCGGGGCCTGCAACCGGGCACGCCCCCTGGATCCGGGGCTGGGCTGCAGCCGTGGGACCCTGCAGGCGCTGCAGCTCCAGGATGCTGTCGATGGCACTCTGCAGGTGTTCACTGAGGGTGTTGTCCTCTGGCAGGGGGGGTTGGGGGCTAGGACTAGCCTCGGGCCTGTAGCTGGCCTGGGGAAGAGGCTGGGGTCTGTAGCTGGCCCGGGGAAGAGGCTGGGGCCTGTCGCTGGTGTGGGGAAGAGGCTGGGGCCTGTCGCTGGTGTGGGGAAGAGGCTGGGGCCTGTCGCTGGTCTGGGGAAGAGGCTGGGGCCTGTCGCTGGTCTGGGGAAGAGGCTGGGGCCTGTCGCTGGTCTGGGGAAGAGGCTGGGGCCTGTCGCTGGTCTGGGGAAGAGGCTGGGGCCTGTCGCTGGTCTGGGGAAGAGGCTGGGGCCTGTCGCTGGTCTGGGGAAGAGGCTGGGGCCTGTCGCTGGTCTGGGGAAGAGGCTGGGGCCTGTCGCTGGTCTGGGGAAGAGGCTGGGGCCTGTCGCTGGTCTGGGGAAGAGGCTGGGGCCTGTCGCTGGTCTGGGAAAGAGACTGGGGTCTGTCGCTGGTCTGGGGAAGAGACTGGGGTCTGTCGCTGGTCTGGGAAAGAGACTGGGGTCTGTCGCTGGTCTGGGGAAGAGACTGGGGTCTGTTGCTGGTCTGGGGAAGAGGCTGGAGTCTGTAGCTGGCCTGGGGAAGAGGCTGGGGCATGTCGCTGGTCTGGGAAAGAGCGTGAGGCCTGTCGCTGGTCTGGGGAAGAGACTGGGGTCTGTTGCTGGTCTGGGAAAGAGACTGGGGTCTTTTGCTGGTCTGGGAAAGAGACTGGGGCCTGTAGCTAGTTTGGGAAAGAGGCTGGTGTCTGTCTCTGGTCTGGGGAAGAAAATGGGGCCTGTTGCTTGTCTGGGAAAGAGTCTGGGGCCTATAGCTGGTCTGGGAAAGAGGCTGGAGCCTGTCGCTGGTCTGGGAAAGAGACTGGGGCCTATAGCTGGTCTGGGAAAGAGGCTGGGGCCTATAGCTGGTCTGGGGAAGAGGTTGGGGTCTGTCGCTGGTCTGGGGGAAAGGCTGGGGCCTGTAGCTGGTCTGTGGAAAAGGCGGGGGCCTGTAGCTGGTCTGGGGGAAAGGCTGGGACCTGTCGCTGGTTTGGGGAAAAGGCGGGGGCCTGTAGCTGGTCTGTGGAAAAGGCGGGGGCCTGTCGCTGTGCCTGTCCGCCTGGAATGGGAGGTCCGGAAGCATGGGCCTGAAGCGTTTCAGTTTGGGTGTACTCATCTCTCCAGGGTCTGAAAGGGGAGGCTCTAGACAGGCAGTCTGTGGGTCTAAGCTTGGCATAGTAAGGGAGTTTGGGGAACTTATATATTGTGAACCCAGTGCTGCTGTCTGAATCTGTGCAACAGATTCCCTGCTGTCACTATGGTGACCATGTGGGATGTCCTCTACTACTTTGGAGGGCAGGGCTCCGTTCGACATCTCCTCATCGATTGGATGGCAGGAGGTCCTATGGGAGGAGCCCTGCTCAGTCAGATCAACACTCCCATTGATCAGTTGGCCGGTGTAGTACCGCTTGTGACCAGAGGGGGCAGTAGCGTGCACGGTGTCACAGGCTGAGTTGTGAACCACCATCCTGGATCCAGCCTTGTGTTTGATGGTGAGCCTAAGGCCTCCGCGGCTGGTGGAGTGGTAGGTCCTGAGTCCCGGGGGTCGGTCGGAGAGTCTGGTCCAAGCTGGGGGGGAGGGGAGGCTGCCAGACCGATCCAGCCCCACACGGGATGACGCGGAGCTGGAGGACTCAGATGCATGCAGGGTCATCAGGAAGGACTCTGTGGAAGATACAAGCATAAAGGTACAAGGGGAGGGAACGCTACACATCGGTACATTACATAACACTGACTGACTATGTTCAAAGAAGAGCTCATTTAACTTCAAAGAAAGACATTAAAATGACATTTCTGGTTAAACATCACAGTGCTTCACTTTTAGCCCAGTAGATAGGTCACCTGTATACCTGTAGGTACACTACACCTGTACCTGTACACCAGTACCAGTACACCTGTACCTGTAGGTACACTACACCTGTACCTGTACACCACTACTTGTAGTCACCTGTACCACTCTAACCTTACACTACACCTGTACACCTCTACCAGTAGGTACACTACACCTGTACACCTCTACCAGTAGGTACACTACACCTGTACAACTGTACCTGTAGGTACACTACACCTGTACACCTGTACCTGTAGGTACACTACACCTGTAGGTACACTAAACCTGTACATGTACACCAGTAGGTACACTACACCTGTACCTGTACACCAGTAGGTACACTACACCTGTACACCTGAACTTGTAGGTACACTACACCTGAACTTGTAGGTACACTACACCTGTACCTGTAGATACACTACACCTGTACCTGTAGGTACACTACACCTGTACCTGTAGGTACACTACACCTGTACCTGTAGGTACACTACACCTGTACCTGTAGGTACACTACACCTGTACCTGTAGGTACACTACACATGTAAACCTGTACCTGTAGGTACACTACACATGTAAACCTGTACACCATAGGTACACTACACCTGTACACCTGTACATGTAGGTACACTACACCTGTACACCTGTACATGTAGGTACACTACACCTGTACACCTGTACATGTAGGTACACTACACCATGTACCTGTACACCTGTACCTGTAGGTACACTACACCCTGTACCTGTAGGTACACTACACCTGTACCTGTACCTGTGGGTACTCTACACCATGTACCTGTACACCTGTACCTGTAGGTACACTACACCTGTACACCTGTACCTGTAGGTACACTACACCTGTACACCTGTACCTGTAGGTACACTACATCTGTACACCTGTAGGTACACTACACCTGTACACCTGTAGGTACACTACACCTGTACACCTGTAGGTACACTACACCTGTAGGTACACTACACGTGTACCTGTGTACCTGTAGGGACACTACACCTGTACCTGTAGGGACACTACACCTGTACCTGTAGGTACACTACACATGTAAACCTGTACACCATAGGTACACTACACCTGTACACCTGTAGGTACACTACACCTGTACACCTGTACCTGTAGGTACACTACACCTGTGCACCTGTAGGTACACTACACCATGTACCTGTACACCTGTACATGTAGGTACACCACACCTGTACATCTGTAGGTACACTACACCATTTACCTGTACACCTGTACATGTAGGTACACTACACCTGTACATGTAGGTACACTACACCTGTACACCTGTACATGTAGGTACACTACACCTGTACACCTGTACATGTAGGTACACTACACCTGTACACCTGTAGGTACACTACACCTGTAGGTACACTACACGTGTACCTGTGTACCTGTAGGGACACTACACCTGTACCTGTAGGGACACTACACCTGTACCTGTAGGTACACTACACCTGTACCTGTAGGTACACTACACATGTAAACCTGTACACCATAGGTACACTACACCTGTACACCTGTAGGTACACTACACCTGTACACCTGTACCTGTAGGTACACTACACCTGTACACCTGTAGGTACACTACACCATGTACCTGTACACCTGTACATGTAGGTACACCACACCTGTACATCTGTAGGTACACTACACCATTTACCTGTACACCTGTACATGTAGGTACACTACACCTGTACATGTAGGTACACTACACCTGTACACCTGTACATATAGGTACACTACACCTGTACACCTGTACATGTAGGTACACTACACCTGTACACCTGTACATGTAGGTACACTACACCTGTACATGTAGGTACACGACACCTGTACACCTGTACATGTAGGTACACTATACCTGTACACCTGTACATGTAGGTACACTACACCTGTACACCTGTACATGTAGGTACACTACACCTGTACACCTGTACACCTGTACCTGTAGGTACACTACACCATGTACCTGTAGGTACACTACACCCTGTACCTGTAGGTACACTACACCCTGTACCTGTAGGTACACTACACCTGTACCTGTACACCTGTACCTGTAGGTACACTACACCTGTACACTACACCATGTACCTGTAGGTACACTACACCTGTACACCTGTACCTGTAGGTACACTACACCTGTACACCTGTACCTGTAGGTACACTACACCTGTACACCTGTACCTGTAGGTACACTACACCTGTACACCTGTAGGTACACTACACGTGTACCTGTGTACCTGTAGGGAGACTACACCTGTACACCTTGTAGGTACACTACACCTGTAGGTACACTACACCTGTAGGTACACTACACCTGTACCTGTAGGTACACTACACCTGTACACCTGTACCTGTAGGTACACTACACCTGTACCTGTACACCTGTACCTTTAGGTACACTACACCTGTACGTACACTACACCTGTACCTGTAGGTACACTACACCTGTAAGTACACTACACCTGTACCTGTACACCTGTACCTGTATGTACACTACACCTGTAAGTACACTACACCTGTACCTGTACACCTGTACCTGTATGTACACTACACTTGTACCTGTACTCCTGTACCTGTAGGTACACTACACCTGTACCAGTAGGTACACTACACCTGTACCAGTAGGTACACTACACCTGTACCCGTAGGTACACTACACCTGTACCCGTAGGTACACTACACCTGTTTACCTGTAGGTACACTACACCTGTGCACCTGTAGGTACACTACACCTGTACCTGTACACCTGTACACCTGTATGTACGCTACACCTGTACACCTGTGCCTGTAGGTACACTACACCTGTACCTGTACACTACACCTGTACCTGTAGGTACACTACATCTGTACACCTGTACCATTAGGTACACTACACCTGTACACCTGTACCATTAGGTACACTACACCTGTACCTGTACACCAGTAGGTACACTACACCTGTACCTGTAGGTACACTACACCTGTACACCTGTACCAGTATGTACACTACACCTGTACCAGTAGGTACACTACACCTGTACACCTGTACCTGTAGGTACACTACACCTGTACCTGTACACACCAGTAGGTACACTATACCTGTACCTGTACACCAGTAGGTACACTACACCTGTACCTGTACACCAGTAGGTACACTACACCTGTACCTGTTCCAAAATCATGGGCATTAATATGGAGTTGGTCTGGGAAGGCTTTCCACTAGATGTTAGAACATTTCTGCGGGGACTTGCTTCAATTCAGCCACAAGAACATTCGTGAGGTCGGGCACTGATGTTGGGTGATTAGGCCTGGCTCACATTCAGCATTCCAATTCATCTCAAAAGGTGTGCGATGGGGTTGAGGTCAAGTTCTTCCACACCGATCTCAATAAACTAATTCTGTATGGACCTCGCTTTGTGCACAGGGGTATTATCATGTTGAAACAGGAAAGGGCCTTCCCCAAACTGTTGCCACAAAGTTGGAAGCACAGAATCGTCTAGAATGTCATTTTATGCTGTAGTGTTAAGATTTCCTTTCACTGGAATTAAGGTGCCTAGCCCGAACAATGAAAAACCGCCCCAGACCATTATTCCTCCTCCACCAAACTTTACAGTTGGCAGTATGCATTGGGGCAGGTAGTGTTCTCCTGGCATCCACTAAACCCTGTTCTGTGAGCTTGTGTGGCCTACCACTTTGTGGCTAAGCCATTGTTTCTCCTAGACGTTTCCACTTACAGTTGACAGGGGGCAGCTCTAGCAGGGCAAAAATTTGAAGAACTGACTTGTTGGAAAGGTGACATCGTATGACGGTGCTACGTTGAAAGTCAATGAGCTCTTCAGTAAGGACCATTCTACTGCCAATGTTTGTCTATGGAGATTGCATGGCAGTCTGCTCGATTTGATACACCTGTCAGCAACGGGTGTAGCTGAAATAGCCGAATCCACTCATTTGAAGGGGTGTCCACATACTGCTGTATATATAGTGCATCTCCACTCCCCCACGGCACTAACCTGGGTCTCTACGGGCCCTGTGTCGGTCCTCCCCCAGGGAAAACCTCTCTGATTGGAGGAACAGACGATCCAGCATCACCATCTCTGCCGACGGCATCACCTGCTGTTGATATTGATAAATGGGGGACATTGGTACATACAGTGTGATAGAGTGCCTTCTGTAATTATTGGGACATTGTACATATTACCCCCCCCCCCCCATTTTTGGGGACCAAAACATTGGGCCAAATTCACTTGCACGTGTATTTAAACAGTCAAACGGTAAGTATTTAGTCTCATATTCACAGCATGCAATGATTATATCAAGCATTTGACTCGTTGGATGTATGTGCTGTTTGTTTAGGTTGTGTTTCAGATGATTTTGTGCCCAATAGAAACTAACGGTAAATAATGTATTGTGTCATTTTGGAGTCACTTTTATTATAAATAAGAATATAATGTTTCTAAACACTTCTACGTTAATGTTGATGCTACTAGCACGGTTACAGTTCATCCTGAATGAATCGTGAATAATAACTGAGAAAGTTACGGATGCACAAATATCACCCCCCCCCACCCAATTGCTAATGTTCCTTATTATTGTAATGGTGAGAGGTTAGCATGTCTTGGGGGTTATGATATGAAATGCTAACCTCCCCTGTCATTGTAATGGTGAGAGGTTAGCATGTCTTGGGGGTTATGATATGAAATGCTAACCTCCCCTGTTATTGTAATGGTGAGAGGTTAGCATGTCGTAGGGGTATGATATGAAATGCTAACCTCCCCTGTTATTGTAATGGTGAGAGGTTAGCATGTCTTAGGGGCATGATTATAAAATGCTAACCTCCCCTGTTATTGTAATGGTGAGAGGTTAGCATGTTTTAGGGGTATGCTATGAAATGCTTACCTCCCCTGTTATTGTAAAGGTGAGAGGTTAGCATGTCTTGGGGTTATGATATAACATGCTAACCTCCCCTGTTATTGTAATGGTGAGAGGTTAGCATGTCTTGGAGGTATGCTAACCTCTCCTGTTATTGTAATGGTGAGAGGTTAGCATGTCTTGGAGGTATGCTAACCTCTCCTGTTATTGTAATGGTGAGAGGTTAGCATGTCTTGGAGGTATGCTAACCTCTCCTGTTATTGTAATGGTGAGAGGTTAGCATGTCGTGGTATTTGTGCGTCTGTAACTTTCTCACTCACCATTATTCACGATTCATTCAGGCTTATCCGTAATCATGGTAGTATCTACATTAATGTAGAAGTGTTATTCTTATCTACAATAAAGGGACTACAAAATGACACAATACATAATTTACCATTAATTTCTATTGGGCACAAAATATGTACTTATAAAGCCTGTATCAGCAGCCTTGTATTGTCCGTGTATCAGTGAAAGTTGACACTGTGTTTCCGAATAGCATCACCAAGCAGTAGCATATAGAGTTGAAGTAGGAAGTTTACATACATCTTAGCCAAATACATTTAAACTCAGTTTTTCACAATTCCTGATATTTAATCCTAGTAAAAAATTCCCTGTTTTACGTCTGATAGGATCACATCTTTATTTTAAGAATGTGAAAAGTCAGAATAATAGAGAGAATGATTTATTTCAGCTTTCATTTCTTTCCTCATATTCCCAGTGGGTCTTACATACACTCAATTAGAATTTGGTTGCATTGCCTTTAAATTGTTTAACTTGGGTCAAACATGTCAGGAAGCCTTCCACAAGCTTCCCACAATAAGTTGGGTGAATTTTGGCCCATTCCTCCTGACAGAGCTGGGGTAACTGAGTCAGGTTTGTAGGCCTTTCTATAGTATTGAGGTCAGGGCTTTGTGATGGCCACTCAAATACCTTGACTTTGTTGTCCTTAAGCCATGTTGCCACAACTTTGGAAGTTTGCTTGGGATCGTTGTCCATTTGGAAGACCCATTTGCGACCAAGCTTTAACTTCCTAACTGATGTCTTGAGATGTTGCTTCAATATATCCACATAATTTTCCTCCCTCATGAAGCCATCTATTTTGTGAAGTGCACCAGTCCCTCCAGCAGCAAAGCACCCCCATAACATGATGCTGCCACCCGCGTGCTTCACAGTTGGGATGGTGTTCTTCGGGTTGCAAGCCTCCCCCTTTTCCTCCAAACATAACGATGGTCATCATGGCCAAACAGTTCTATTTTTGTTTCATCAGACCAGAGGACATTTCTCCAAAAAGTACGATCTTTGTCCCCATGTGCAGTTGCAAACCGTAGTCTGGCTTTTTTATGGCGGTTTTGGATCAGTGGCTTCTTCCTTGCTGAGCGGCCTTTCAGGTTATGTCGATATAGGGCTCGTTTTACTGTGGATATAGATACTTTTGTACATGTTTCCTCCAGCATCTTCACAAGGTCCTTTGCTGTTGTTCTGGGATTGATTTGCATTTTTCGCACCAAAGTACGTTCATCTCTAGGAGACAGAACGCGTCTCCTTCCTGAGCGGTATGACGGCTGTGTGGTCCCATGGTGTTTATACTTGCGTACTATTGTTTGTACAGATGAATGTGGTACCTTCAGGCGTTTGGAAATTGCTCCCAAGGATGAACCAGACTTGTGGAGGTCTGCAATTGTTTTTCTGAGGTCTTGGCTGATTTCTTTTGATTTTCACATGATGTCAAGCAAAGAGGCACTGAGTTTGAAGGTAGGCCTTGAAATACATCCACAGGTACACCTCCAATTGACTCAAATGATGTCAATTAGCCTATCAGAAGCTTCTAAAGCCATGACATAATTTTCTGGAATTTTCCAAGCTGCTTAAAGGCACAATCAACTTAGTGTATGTAAACTTCTGAACCACTGGAATTGTGATACAGTGAATTATAAGTGGAATAATCTGTCTGTAAACAATTGTTGGAAAAATGACTTGTGTCATGCACAAAGTAGATGTCCTAAACAACTTGCCAAAACAATAGTTTGTTAATAAGACATTTGTGGAGTGGTTGAAAATTAGATTTAATGACTCCAAACTAAGTGTATGTAAACTTCCGACTTCAACTGTAAAATTGAAAACTGTAGTGGTCCTAGAACTGACCCTTGAGGAACTCCAAAACAAAAAACGTAGAATTGTCAGAGGAATTTCCATCCAATAAAAGCAAAATACAGAAGAAAACAAATAACTTTAGCAAAGACAGTTGCGATTTATGATTTAGGAGAAAAAAAAAGGGAAATATAGATGTGTGAGAGCAGTGTCGTACCAGTGCCTCCCCGAGCAGTAGCTGTCTGTATTTGTTGATCATGTCCTTGGTGCGTTTCAGTAGGAACCCGGACACAGTGTCAAACTGCTTGTCCACTGGAGAGAGGGGGACACACGTCAATAATCAGACATACAGAGACTCGTAATGGCATCAAGCTCCCGTTTTTACTACATTCTTAGAAAAACAAGGTTATATCTACAACATAATAGGGTTGCTCACCTGTCCCCATGGGATAACTTTTTGAGGAACCATTTTGGGCTCCATGTAGAACCCTTTTTGTAGAACCCTTTTGGGTTCCATGTAGAACCCTTTTGGGTTCCATGTAGAACCCTTTTGAGTTCCTTTTGGAACCCTTTTTTTCTCTAAGAGAGTGTACTGCCAGTCTCTACAGAGTGAATTAAAAGTGGTGTTCTGACCTAAGTTGAAGTCGTCCTGACTAGGCAGGTGTCCGGCACAGGTGTGGTATGGTAACAGGTGTGTCACAGCCTCCCCCAATGAGGAGAAGGGAGAACAGATGTAAGGGCTCTGGACCGGTCTCTGGTCCTGACACAGCTGCTGCTGGAGCCTGAGGATGACATCACAGACACTAGGTTTGGGTTCAAACAATGTAAAAGTCACCAGAGGATCACTACTCTGCTCCTGCTGTTTTTAAAAGCCATTTTATCTACTTCCCCAGAGTCCGATGAACTCATGGATACCATTTGTATGTCTCTGCATCCAATATGGTTCACCAACTACTTTGCAGACAGAGTTCAGTGTGTCAAATCGGAGGGCATGCTGTCCGGTCCTCTGGCAGTCTCTATGGGGGTGCCACAGGGTTCAATTATCTGCTATCTGAGCAGCTAAACGATCGCTGCAGCTGTACATAGTCTATCGGTAAATAGCCCACCCAATTTTACCTACCTCATCCCCATACTGTTTATATTTATTTACTTTTCTGCTCTTTTGCACACCAATATCTCTACCTGTACATGACCATCTGATCATTTATCACTCCAGTGTTAATCTGCAAAATTGTAATTATTCGCCTACCTCCTCATGCCTTTTGCACACAATCTATATAGACTCTCTTTTTTTTCTACTGTGTTATTGACTTGTTAATTGTTTACTCCATGTGTAACTCTGTGTTGTCTGTTCACACTGCTATGCTTTGTCTTGGCCAGGTCACAGTTGCAAATGAGAACTTGTTCTCAACTAGCCTACCTGGTTAAATAAAGGTGAAATTTTAAAAAATGAAGGAAGTTAGAGATAGTTTAATGAGCAAATGCTAACTAGCGTTAGCTCAATGACTTCAATGCCAAATATCCCTTTAAGGATGAACCGTTGCACCATAAAACAGCAGGGCATCTGTCCTTCTTTCACACCTCAGAAAACCTTTTGGTAACTGCACTTCATCATCATGTGATACGGACGTCGTCAATATCAGAGAGTGACGACCTGACGTGTCCTACTTCTCACCTGCACATCGTTTCAGTCAGTCTCTGCTCTCTCTCCTTCGCCACAGGACCGGCCACCTGGTATGGATGAGATATGACCTTAGGTTTACTGGAGATTGAAGAATCTGAGTAGAATGAAGAGTATCGTGGTTTCAGAATCTGAGTAGTATAGTGGTTTCAGAATCTGAGTAGTATAGTGGTTTCAGAATCTGAGTTGTATAGTGGTTTCAGAATCTGAGTTGTATAGTGGTTTCAGAATCTGAGTAGTATAGTGGTTTCAGAATCTGAGTTGTATATTCAGAATCTGAGTTGTATAGTGGTTTCAGAATCTGAGTAGTATAGTGGTTTCAGAATCTGAGTAGTATAGTGGTTTCAGAATCTGAGTAGTATAGTGGTTTCAGAATCTGAGTAGTATAGTGGTTTCAGAATCTGAGTTGTATAGTGGTTTCAGAATCTGAGTTGTATAGTGGTTTCAGAATCTGAGTAGTATAGTGGTTTCAGAATCTGAGTTGTATATTCAGAATCTGAGTTGTATAGTGGTTTCAGAATCTGAGTAGTATAGTGGTTTCAGAATCTGAGTAGTATAGTGGTTTCAGAATCTGAGTTGTATAGTGGTTTCAGAATCTGAGTAGTATAGTGGTTTCAGAATCTGAGTAGTATCGTGGTTTCAGAATCTGAGTAGTATAGTGGTTTCAGAATCTGAGTTGTATAGTGGTTTCAGAATCTGAGTTGTATAGTGGTTTCAGAATCTGAGTAGTATCGTGGTTTCAGAATCTGAGTAGTATCGTGGTTTCAGAATGTGAGTAGAATGAAGAGCATTGTGGTTTCAGACCAATATGCTGGATGGAAGGCCTAGAATCTGAGAATGGACATATCTGAAATGGCACCCTATTCCCTATATAGTGCACTTCTTTTGAACAGGGCCTCGAGGGCCAAAAGCAGGGCCCATAACGCTCTGGTCAATAGTAGTGCACTATATAGGGAATAGGGGTCCATGTTTCTCACCTTTGTCTTTGACTGTTGGGCTGTCTGAACTGCTCTGAGCCACTGGTCCTGCTCTCTGTGGGATTGGGGCCCCTGGTCGTACTGGGGCTCCTGGACAGTGTGGAGCCAACGAACTGTGTTGGGCCCCTGGACTGTGTGGGGGCCTGGTGGCCACTGGGGTCTGGGAGAAGGTGGATGGACATCAAGAGTAAAGGCTTTACCCTCTACATCCATGGCCAAGGCAGCTGGTGGTTCTGAGCATTATAATACAGAAGATGATGGGGGTGGTGGTGATGATGGTGATGGAGGTGATGATGATGGGGGTGATGATGGGGGTGATGAGGATGGTGGTGATGGAGGTGATGATGGGGGTGATGATGGGAGTGATGATAGTGATGATAGTGATGATGATGGTGATGGGGTGATGGGGGTGATGATGATGGTGGTGATGATGGTGGTGATGGAGGTGGTAATGATGGTGATATTGATGGTGGTGATGATGGTGGTGATGGGGATGATGATGGGGGTGATGATGGGAGTGATGGGGGTGATGATGGGGATGATGATGGGGGTGATGGGGATGATGATGGGGTGATGATAGTGATGATGATGGTGATGGGGTGATGGGGGTGATGATGGTGGGTGATATGGTGATGATATGGTGATGATGGTGATGGCGATGGTTGTGATGGTGATGGTTGTGATGATGATGATGGTGATGATGATGGTTTTGGTGATGAAGGTGTTGGTAGTGGTGATGATGGTGGTGATGGTGGTGGTGATGAAGGTGTTGGTAGTGGTGGTGATGATGTTGATGATGGTTTTGGTGATGGTGTTGATGATGGTGGTGTTGGTAGTGGTGATGATGATTGATGTTGATGATGGTTTTGTTGATAGTGTTGATGATGGTGGTGTTGGTAGGGGTGATGATGGTGTTGGTAGTGGTTTTGGTGATGGTGTTGATGATGGTGGTGGTGATGATGTTGGTGTTGGTAGTGTTGATGATGGTGATGGTGATGATGGTGGTGTTGGTAGTGGTGATGATGATGATGGTGGTGATGATGGTGTTGGTAGTGGTGGTGATGATGGTGGTGTTGGTAGTGGTGATGGTGATGATGGTGGTGGTGGTGATGATGATGGTGTTGGTAGTGGTGGTGATGATGGTGATGATGGTGGTGATGGTGATGGTAGTGGTGGTGATGATGGTGGTGGTGGTGGTGATGATGGTAGTGATGGTGGTGGTGATGATGGTAGTGGTGATGATGATGATGATGATGGTGGTGATGATGGTGGTGGTGATGGTGGTGATGATGGTGGTGGTGGTGGTGGTGATGGTGATGGTAGTGGTGGTGATGATGGTGATGATGGTGGTGATGATGGTGATGATGGTGGTGATGATGGTGTTGATGATGGTGGTGGTGTTGGTAGTGGTGATGGTGATGATGGTGGTGGTGGTGGTGGTGATGATGGTAGTGGTGGTGATGATGGTGGTGTTGGTAGTGGTGATGGTGATGATGGTGGTGGTGGTGATGATGATGATGGTGTTGGTAGTGGTGGTGATGATGGTGATGATGGTGGTGATGGTGATGGTAGTGGTGGTGATGATGGTGGTGGTGGTGGTGATGATGGTGATGGTAGTGGTGGTGATGATGGTGATGATGGTGGTGATGATGGTGTTGATGATGGTGGTGGTGTTGGTGTTGATGGTGATGGTAGTGGTGGTGATGATGGTGATGATGGTGGTGATGATGGTGATGATGGTGGTGATGATGGTGTTGATGATGGTGGTGGTGTTGGTAGTGGTGATGGTGATGGTGGTGGTGGTGATGATGGTAGTGGTGGTGATGATGGTGATGATGGTGGTGATGATGGTGGTGGTGTTGATGATGGTGGTGGTAGTGTTGGTAGTGGTGGTGATGATGGTGATGATGATGATGGTGGTGATGATGGTGATGGTGGTGTTGGTAGTGGTGGTGATGATGGTGGTGGTGATGATGGTGTTGGTAGTGGTGATGATGGTGTTGGTAGTGGTGATGATGGTGATGATGATGGTGGTGGTGATGATGGTGTTGGTAGTGGTGATGTTGATGATGGTTTTGGTAGTGGTGGTGATGATGGTGGTGATGGTGTTGGTAGTGGTGATGATGATGATGGTGATGATGATGGTGGTGGTGATGATGTGTGTGAGGTAGGGAGACAGAGTGAAAGGAGTGGGTTAGAAAGACTGTGAAAGGGACTGTTAGAATTGTTGCATGATGATTTGTATTAATACTCTGTGTGCATCCCTGATGGAACCCTATTCCCATAGGACTCTGGTCAAAAGTAGGACACTACATAGGGAATAGGGTGCCATTTGGGTTGCAGACTCTGTGTGATCAGACTCACTGCTTTGCTTTGTGTGTTGCTGGTTAGCCTGATCTCCATAGGAGCTGGGAGTCACTAGGAGGGGGTCAGGCTGCACTAGGA
The DNA here is from genome assembly GCF_002021735.2 of Oncorhynchus kisutch. Taxonomy (NCBI): domain Eukaryota; kingdom Metazoa; phylum Chordata; class Actinopteri; order Salmoniformes; family Salmonidae; genus Oncorhynchus; species Oncorhynchus kisutch. The sequence continues at coordinate 3,932,157 of NC_034187.2, forward strand.
GGGGGTCAGGCTGCACTAGGAGGGGGTCAGGCTGCACTAGGAGGGGGTCAGGCTGCACTAGGAGGGGGTCAGGCTGCACTAGGAGGGGGTCAGGCTGCGCTAGGAGGGGGTCAGGCTGCGCTAGGAGGGGGTCAGGCTGCGCTAGGAGGGGGTCAGGCTGCGCTAGGAGGGGGTCAGGCGGCTCTAGGAGGGGGTCAGGCTGCGCTAGGAGGGGGTCAGGCTGCGCTAGGAGGGGGTCAGACTGCGCTAGGAGGTGGTCAGGCTGCTGCTGAGGCACACAGACAGGTAGAGGAGAGGGGCTGGGATTGCTGAACACTGCAGTCTGGAGCTGGGGGGAGGCGCTGACAGGCAGAGGGGAGGGGCTTCTGAACACTGCAGTCTGGAGCTGGGGGGAGGCACTGACAGGCAGAGGGGAGGGGCTTCTGAACACTGCAGTATGGAGCTGGGGGGAGGCGCTGACAGGCAGAGGGGAGGGGCTTCTGAACACTGCAGTCTGGAGCTGGGGGGAGGTGCTGACAGGCAGAGGGGAGGGGCTTCTGAACACTGCAGTCTGGAGCTGGGGGGAGGTGCTGACAGGCAGAGGGGAGGGGCTTCTGAACACTGCAGCCTGGGTTTGAGGGACGGCACTTCCAGACCCAGATCCAGACCCAGCCAGTCCCAGGGAGGTGGCCCCACTTGGTGGGGAAGATAAACTGTCTTGTTGTGGTGTGGACCCTAAGCCCTGCCTAGTAAAGGGTGTGCTCACTAAGCCCTGCCCATTCCGGAGTGTTCTCACTAAGCCCTGCCCATTCGGGGGGGTGCTCATTAAGCCCTGCCCATTCGGGGGTGTGGTCCATAAGCCCTGCCCATTCGGGGGTGTGGTCCATAAGCCCTGCCCAGCCGGGGGTGTGGTCCCTAAACCCTGCTCAGATGGAGATTGGCATAGCAGGGTAGGAGAGTGGCATAGCAGGGTAGGAGAGTGGCATTGCAGGGTAGGAGAGTGGCATAGCAGGGTAGGAGAGTGGCATAGCAGAGTAGTCTCCTTTGTCTCTGGGTGTAGTGAAGCTGGATAGGCCACCAACACACAAGGGCTGAGGGGCATCGCAGACTGGGCTCCTGCATGTCCTAGAACTGCTGGCTGGATGGGTGGAGGGGCCTCCTCCATCTCACTGGCCACAGCGGAGACAGTGTGATCCTCCACTGACACAGTCCCAGCCAGGACCTCAGGTGATGGGGAGGGATTGGGAGGGGTAAGTGCTTGCTATGGTAGAAATTGTGGTGTGACGAAGGAAAACAATAAGGTTATGTTATGTAAATCAAGACAATATCTTCAACATTTAATTCAATAAACATTTAGAGCGGCAATCAGCAGTTCAAACCCCTACCCTGTTTTCGGGTAAAAAGCTGAGGGACGGGGATGGAGAAATGTGACCACTCAAATTCATAGAGCAATGGATGCCAGGACTGATCATCCATGATATCAACATTATAGTTTTGTTTTGAGGCCATACATTGTTTGTTTACGTGTACACTGCCGTTCAAAAGTTTGGGGTCACTTAGAAATATTTTTATTTTTGAAAGAAAAGCACTTTTTTTTTTGTCAATTTTAAAATAACATCAAATTGATCAGAAATACAGTGTAGACATTGTTAATGTTGTAAATTACTGTTGAAGCTGGAAACGGCAGGTTTATTATGGAATATCTACATAGGTGTACAGAGGCCCATTATCAGCAACCATCACTCTTGTGATCCAATGACACGTTGCGTTAGCTAATCCGGGTTTAGCATTTTAAAAGACTAATTGATCATTAGAAAACCCTTTTTCAATTATGTCAGCACAGCTGAAACTGTTGTCCTGATTAAGGAAGCAATACAACAACCTTCTTTAAACTAGTTGAGTATCTGGAGCATCAGCATTTGTGGGTTCGATTACAGGCTCAAAATTCGCCAGAAACAAAGGACTTTCTTCTGAAACTCGTCAATCTATTCCTGTTCTGAGAAATGAAAGCTATTCCATGCGAGAAATTGCCCTAATTACCCCTATAAGTCAACAAAAAGTCACAACAGAGAGCATAAAGGCTAGTTGACCTGTTGTAGATGATGGATGAAGGCCTGGGTGGGGCTGTGAACCTTCTCCACCCTTGGTTTTGTCCCTGTCTCCGTCTGGTCCCGCAAGTGTTTAGGCAACGTCCCAACTGGGTCCAGCAGGTGTTTGGGTAACGTCCCAACTGGGTCCAGCAGGTGTTTGGGTAACGTCCCAACTGGGTCCAGCAGGTGTTTAGGTAACGTCCCAACTGGGTCCAGCAGGTGTTTGGGTAACGTCACAACTGGGCCCAGCAGGTGTTTGGGTAACGTCCCAGCTGGGTCCAGCAGGTGTTTGGGTAACGTCCCAACTGGGTCCAGCAGGTGTTTGGGTAACGTCCCAACTGGGTCCAGCAAGTGTTTGGGTAACGTCCCAACTGGGTCCAGCAGGTGTTTGGGTAATGTCCCAACTGGGTCCAGCAGGTGTTTGGGTAATGTCCCAACTGGGTCCAGCAGGTGTTTGGGTAACATCCCAACTGGGTCCAGCAGGTGTTTGTGTAACGTCCCAACTTGGTCTAGCAGGTATTTGGGTAGCATACCTGGTGGGTCCAGGGCCTGTGGGGCCTCCAGCGGGGTCTGTAGGAGGGCCATTACAGGGGGAGAAGTGGACTGGAGACTGGCGGTGGAGGGTTGGAGAGAGGCATGCTGCTGGAAAAGGTGCCTTGTCGACTGAAGGGAACAACGAACTGATTAGAGAATGTTCTGGTGTACATTTGTTTTGCTAGTTTACTAGATCCACCTAGCATTTGACTTAGGAGGATATATTAATTAACCAATCAATTAACTGAGCACCAATCAATTAACAAATCAAGTAATCAACCAGCCAACCAACCAATTAATTAATCAATCAATCAATCACTCAAGTGTTGACTTCTCACCTGAGGCAGGTGTGGGGACGCCGCTTGCTCCCTCCTCTCCTCATGGCCAGCTCTGTCAGGCAGCAACACTACAGACGCCTGCTGAACACTGATCTGTCCATCTGTAACGCCCCCTAGGGGTCTGGAGGTCTGGGGGGTGAAGGGCAGGCCCTGTACTACAGCAGGAGGGGTGGTGTTGAGGATGGAAATCGAGGTCATGTGACTGTCTGGGTGGGTTGAGGTGAGCTGCATCCCAGAGCTGTTGAGGAAGACAGAGTGAAAGGGTGTAGTAGTAGTGTTGTTAAAAGGTGTAGTAGTAGTGTGGTTAAAGGGTGTAGTAGTAGTGTTGTTAAATGGTGTAGTAGTAGTGTGGTTAAAGGGTGTAGTAATAGTGTAGTTAAAGGGTGTAATAGTAGTGTTGTTAAAAGGTGTAGTAGTAGTGTGGTTAAAGGGTGTAGTAGTAGTGTTGTTAAAATGTGTAGTAGTAGTGTTGTTAAAAGGTGTAGTAGTAGGGTGGTTAAAGGGTGTAGTAGTAGTGTTGTTAAAAGGTGTAGTAGTAGTGTTGTTAAAGGGTGTAGTAGTAGTGTTGTTAAAGGGTGTAGTAGTAGTGTTGTTAAAGGGTGTAGTAGTAGTGTTGTTAAAGGGTGTAGTAGTAGTGTTGTTAAAGGGTGTAGTAGTAGTGTTGTTAAAGGGTGTAGTAGTAGTGTTGTTAAAGGGTGTAGTAGTAGTGTAGTTAAAGGGTGTAGTATTGTAGTTAAAGGGTGTAGTAGTAGTGTAGTTAAAGGGTGTAGTATTATAGTTAAAAGGTGTAGTAGTAGTGGTGGTGTTAAAGGGTGTAGTAGTAGTGGTGGTGTTAAAGGGTGTAGTAGTAGTGTGGTTAAAGGGTGTAGTAGTAGAAGTAGTGGTGTTAAAGGGTGTAGTAACAGTGTGGTTAAAGGGTATAGTAGTAGTGTAGTTAAAGGGTGTAGTGGTAGTAGTTAGAGGGGGGAGGCAGGTAGCCTAGTGGTTAGAGGGGGGAGGCAGGTAGCCTAGTGGTTAGAGGGGGGAGGCAGGTAGCCTAGTGGTTAGAGGGGGGAGGCAGGTAGCCTAGTGGTTAGAGGGGGGAGGCAGGTAGCCTAGTGGTTAGAGGGGGGAGGCAGGTAGCCTAGTGGTTAGAGGGGGGAGGCAGGTAGCCTAGTGGTTAGAGGGGGGAGGCAGGTAGCCTAGTGGTTAGAGGGGGGAGGCAGGTAGACTAGTGGTTAGAGGGGGGAGGCAGGTAGACTAGTGGTTAGAGGGGGGAGGCAGGTAGACTAGTGGTTAGAGGGGGGAGGCAGGTAGCCTAAATCAAATCAAATCAAATTTATTTATATAGCCCTTCGTACATCAGCTGATATCTCAAAGTGCTGTACAGAAACCCAGCCTAAAACCCCAAACAGCAAGCAATGCAGGTGTAGAAGCACGGTGGCTAGGAAAAACTCCCTAGAAAGGCCAAAACCTAGGAAGAAACCTAGAGAGGAACCAGGCTATGTAGCCTAGTGGTTAGAGGGGGGAGGCAGGTAACCTAGTGGTTAGAGGGGGGAGGTAGGTAACCTAGTGGTTAGAGGGGGGAGGCAGATAACCTAGTGGTTAGAGCGTTGGACTAGTAACCGAAAGGTTACTGGATTGAATCCCCGAGCTGACAAGGTAAAAATCAGTCGTTCTGCCCCCTGAACAAGGCAGTTAACCCACTGTTCTTAGGCCGTTGTTGTAAATAAGAATTTGTTCTAAACGAAAAATTTAGGGGGTGCGCTCGCTCTACCACTAAGGGACAGTTTAGTTGGCGCAATTAAGACAGTCTCGTGCTACAATTGTTTATTTTAATAGCGTGAATCGTTCCTGTTCACAACGAGGTGAAGAGTGGAATAATTGAAGGAATGAACCCGAGACTCCTATCACCTGTGGACAGCGGGGTGTTCCAGCCAGGCACAGATTTAATTGATTGTAAATCCTTTAACTGAAGTCGTGAGAGTACGATCCCCATAGTATTGGCCTTGTCAGGCGTCGTGAGAGTACGATCCCCATAGTATTGGCCTTGTCAGGCGTCGTGAGAGTAGTGAGAGTACGATCCCCATAGTATTGGCCTTGTCAGGCGTCGTGAGAGTACGATCCCCATAGTATTGGCCTTGTCAGGCGTTGTGAGAGTAGTGAGAGTACGATCCCCATAGTATTGGCCTTGTCAGGCGTCGTGAGAGTACGATCCCCATAGTATTGGCCTTCTAAGGCGTGATTGTAAATCCTTTAACTGAAGTCGTGAGAGTACGATCCCCATAGTATTGGCCTTGTCAGGCGTCGTGAGAGTACGATCCCCATAGTATTGGCCTTGTCAGGTGTCGTGAGAGTACGATCCCCATAGTATTGGCCTTGTCAGGCGTCGTGAGAGTACGATCCCCATAGTATTGGCCTTGTCAGGCGTACGATCCCCATAGTATTGGCCTTGTCAGGAGTACGATCCCCATAGTATTGGCCTTGTCAGGAGTACGATCCCCATAGTATTGGCCTTGTCAGGCGTACGATCCCCATAGTATTGGCCTTGTCAGGAGTACGATCCCCATAGTATTGGCCTTGTCAGGAGTACGATCCCCATAGTATTGGCCTTGTCAGGCGTACGATCCCCATAGTATTGGCCTTGTCAGGAATACGATCCCCATAGTATTGGCCTTGTCAGGCATCGTGAGAGTACGATCCCCCATAGTATTGGCCTTGTCAGGTGTCGTGAGAGTACGATCCCCATAGTATTGGCCTTGTCAGGCGTCGTGAGAGTACGATCCCCATAGTATTGGCCATGTCAGGCGTACGATCCCCATAGTATTGGCCTTGTCAGGCGTACGATCCCCATAGTATTGGCCTTGTCAGGAGTACGATCCCCATAGTATTGGCCTTGTCAGGCGTATGATCCCCATAGTATTGGCCTTGTCAGGAGTACGATCCCCATAGTATTGGCCTTGTCAGGAGTACGATCCCCATAGTATTGGCCTTGTCAGGAGTACGATCCCCATAGTATTGGCCTTGTCAGGCGTCGTGAGAGTACGATCCCCATAGTATTGGCCTTGTCAGGCGTCGTGAGAGTACGATCCCCATAGTATTGGCCTTGTCAGGCGTCGTGAGAGTACGATCAACCATAGTATTGGCCTTGTCAGGTGTCGCGAGAGTACGATCACCCATAGTATTGGCCTTGTCAGGCGTCGTGAGAGTACGATCACCCATAGTATTGGCCTTGTCAGGTGTCGCGAGAGTACGATCCCCATAGTATTGGCCTTGTCAGGAGTACGATCCCCATAGTATTGGCCTTGTCAGGCGTCGTGAGAGTACGATCCCCATAGTATTGGCCTTGTCAGGTGTCGTGAGAGTACGATCCCCATAGCATTGGCCTTGTCAGGCGTCGTGAGAGTACGATCCCCATAGTATTGGCCTTGTCAGGCGTCGTGAGAGTACGATCCCCATAGTATTGGCCTTGTCAGGCGTCGTGAGAGTACGATCCCCATAGTATTGGCCTTGTCAGGCGTCGTGAGAGTACGATCCCCATAGTATTGTCCTTGTCAGGCATCGTGAGAGTACGATCCCCATAGTATTGGCCTTGTCAGGCGTCATGAGAGTACGATCCCCATAGTATTGGCCTTGTCAGGCGTCGTGAGAGTACGATCCCCATAGTATTGGCCTTGTCAGGCGTCGTGAGAGTACGATCCCCATAGTATTGGCCTTGTCAGGCGTCGTGAGAGTACGATCCCCATTGTATTGGCCTTGTCAGGAGTACGATCCCCATAGTATTGGCCTTGTCAGGAGTACGATCCCCATAGTATTGGCCTTGTCAGGAGTACGATCCCCATAGTATTGGCCTTGTCAGGCGTCGTGAGAGTACGATCCCCATAGTATTGGCCTTGTCAGGAGTACGATCCCCATAGTATGCTGTACCGAAACTGACTGACAGACGAAGGAAACTTGAAGTTTTTCCATTGTAGACATAAACATGGTGTTTTTACCGAATTACTTAAGGGCCTTGTTGTAAACATAGTGGACGATTTTAAATAAATATATATATATATATTTTTTTAACAGAGGTTCGAATATTACTGTCCATCAATGATTCCCAACCAAAATTACTGTGCTTTGAGCAATTTTGACAAAAATAATGGATTTATATGTTGCCTTAAGAGTTGTGCATCGATGGTAGAATCTTATTCAGAATTATTCACAGGTGTAATGAGGTTCTTCCACCAAGTATGAACACACCACTTGACTACTGTGCAAAGGGTGCGTAGACATTCACTAGGCCCTGCATGGAATAGGGAGCCAATTGGGACTCAGGCTCTATATCACACTCACTGCATCAGGGTGATGTGGCTCCCTAGAGCAGGGCTGTGGAGCAGGGTGGCATGCTGGCCTGGACCCCCCTGCCCCTGGGACCCTTGGGGATTGTAGGCACCCGCCAACTGGGCTGGCATCTGGAAGACAGTAGGCGACCCTGACTGTAGCTGCAGGGAGCCAGAGAGCAGGGTTCCCTGGCGGAGGGAGAGCTGGCCTGTTGAGGTGGTGCTGAAGACTGTGTGGGGGCTGAAGTTGAGCTGTCTGTGGTGGGGCACGGCCGTCAGGATCTGGGAGCCATCTACTAGGTGGTGGCCCATGGAGGGTGTCATACCCTGGACAGACTGGACTGTTGCTCCCTGGTGGCCAGAGGTGAACAGGGGCCGCGCGGAACCGCCAGGCAGCTGGGACAGGGTGACAGGTGATTGGCCAGGGAGCTGGGACAGGGTGACAGGGGATTGGCCAGGAAGCTGGGACAGGTTGACAGGGGATTGGCCAGGGAGCTGGGACAGGGTGACAGGGGATTGGCCAGGGAGCTGTGACAGGGTGACAGGAGATTGGCCAGGGAGCTGGGACAGAGTGACAGGGGATTGGCCAGGCAGAAGGAACTGATTCTGGCCATGGAAGAGACCTTGAGGCTGGATCAGGAAGGAGCCTCCTCCCTGGTTGACCAGCTGCAGGCTGACGGGCTGGGGCTTGGTGAGGTGGGGGGCAGTGAGGTGTTGGGCAGGCTGGGGATGGGGCTTGGTGAGGTGTTGGGCAGGCTTGGGCTGGGGAGGAGGGGGGGACAGGAGGATGTTTGACGAGGGCGTCCCAGGGAGGAAGGTGAGACCTGGAGAGGGTTTCTGACCAGGCCCACCAGGGCCAGGAGGCTTAGGGCTGATCTGAACAAGTCGGGGTTGGATGCTGATAGGCAGCTTGGGCTGGATGGGCAGGGGTCCTCTCTGGAGAAAGATCCCGGGGGCTGCAGCCGCTCTGAGGGTTGGGGCCAGTAGGGGGCGCCCTGTCAGGCTAGGAACTGCCTTCTGGATGAGGGAAAAGGAGGTGTTGGAGGCCTGTGCAGGGGTCAGGGAGAAGGAAGTCTCTGGCGGGGGTGCAGGGAAGATGTTCCCAGGGAGGAGGCCCATCAGCTGGGGAGCAGCAGGCTTCAGGGAGGGGCAGCCTGGTCCCACGGCCAGCAGGGATGGTTGGGGAGGCTCCACCGCAGCCTGGGTGTCCCTGTGTTGCAGGGTGGGGGGGCCAGGGTGGGGGTGAGGGAAGGCTAGGGTTTTGGAGAGGAACGGCACGGCAGCAGGAGGGAGGAGGAGTGGGGGGCCAGGTGTGTAGAGAGACAGGGTGTGGCCCTCCCCAGGCCCTGTTTGGATGAGCCCCGCCTCCTGAGCCATAGTGTGCTCTGTGATGTCAGCCTCCTGAAGACTCTGCTGGAGAATGTCACAGGGCGGTACTTCCTCTTCCTCCTGCACTTCCTCTCCCTCCCCTCTTCTCTCCCTCCCTCCCTCGGGGGACCCCCCCAGTAGAGCCTCTTCCAGGAAGGACAGGTCAACGCATTCTGCAGGGGGGGTAATGTCATCTGCCAACAGAGACATTGGGCTCTGAGGGAGGGAGATAAAAGAGTAGGAGTCAATCAGAGTGATCTTAGAGTAGGAGAACACCAGAGTGATCCTACAGTAGGAGAACGTCAGAATGTTCCTAGAGTAGGAGTACATCAGAATGTTCCTAGAGTAGGAGAACATCAGAATGTTCCTAGAGTAGGAGAACATCAGAATGTTCCTAGAGTAGGAGAACATCAGAATGTTCCTAGAGTAGGAGAACATCAGAATGTTCCTAGAGTAGGAGAACATCAGAATGTTCCTAGAGTAGGAGAACATCAGAATGTTCCTAGAGTAGGAGAACATCAGAATGTTCCTAGAGTAGGAGAACATCAGAATGTTCCTAGAGTAGGAGTCAATCAGAATGTTCCTAGAGTAGGAGAACATCAGAATGTTCTTAGAGTAGGAGTCCATCAGAATGTTCCAAGAGTAGGAGAACATCATAATGTTCCTAGAGTAGGAGAACATCAGAATGTTCCTAGAGTAGGAGAACATCAGCATGTTCCTAGAGTAGGAGAACATCAGAATGTTCCTAGAGTAGGAGAACATCAGAATGTTCCTAGAGTAGGAGAACATCAGAATGTTCCTAGAGTAGGAGAACATCAGAATGTTCCTAGAGTAGGAAAACATCAGAATGTTCCTAGAGTAGGAGTCAATCAGAATGTTCCTAGAGTAGGAAAATGAGTATGACCATAGTATGACCATAGAGTTACAGTGTGAGGGATAAATAATGAGCAACGGCTAGTCCTTGATTTGAACCCTTAGAAAAAAGGGTTTTGGTTCCAGGTAGAACCCTTTCGGCTCCATGTAGAACCCTCTGTGGAAAGGGTTCCACCTGGAACATTTACAGTTAACATTTTAGTAATTGATTTAATTCAGCAGACAGATTTTTCACCTACGGCTTGAGGATTCGAACCTGCTACCTTTAGTTTACTGGCCAATGCTCTTAAACACTAGGCAACTTGCCGCCCGAAAGGGTTCTTGCTGGAACCAAAAAGGATTCTTCAAAAGGTTCTCCTGTAGGTTCTCCTATGGGTTATCCTATAGGTTCTCCTATGGGTTCTCCTATAGGTTCTCCTATTGGTTCTCCTATGGGTTATCCTATGGGTTCTCCTATGGGTTCTCCTGTAGGTTCTCCTATGGGTTCTCCTATAGGTTCTCCTATTGGTTCTCCTATGGGTTCTCCTGTAGGTTCTCCTATGGGTTCTCCTATAGGTTCTCCTATGGGTTATCCTATGGGTTCTCCTATGGGTTCTCCTGTAGGTTCTCCTATGGGTTCTCCTATAGGTTCTCCTATTGGTTCTCCTATGGGTTCTCCTGTAGGTTCTCCTATGGGTTCTCCTGTAGGTTCTCCTATAGGTTCTCCTATGGGTTATCCTATAGGTTCTCCTATGGGTTATCCTATAGGTTCTCCTATGGGTTCTCCTATAGGTTCTCCTATGGGTTATCCTATAGGTTCTCCTATGGGTTATCCTATAGGTTCTCCTATGGGTTCTCCTATAGGTTCTCCTATGGGTTATCCTATAGGTTCTCCTATGGGTTATCCTGTAGGTTCTCCTATGGGTTCTCCTATAGGTTCTCCTATGGGTTATCCTATAGGTTCTCCTATGGGTTATCCTGTAGGTTCTCCTATGGGTTCTCCTATAGGTTCTCCTATGGGTTATCCTATAGGTTCTCCTATGGGTTATCCTATGGGGACAGCCAAAGGACCCTTTAATGTTCTAGATAGCATATTTTGTTCTGTAGGTGTGGGTTTGTCTGTGCATACAGAGGCTGACTCAGCAGGATGTCAGTGAAGAGAGAGGGAGAGAGGAAGGGAGAGGGAGGAAGGGAGGGAGGGAGGGAGGGAGGGAGGGAGGGAGGGAGGGAGGGAGGGAGAGAGGAAGGGAGGGAGGGAGGGAGGGAGGGAGGGAGGGAGGGAGGGAGGGAGGGAGGGAGGGAGGGAGGGAGGGAGGAGAGAGAGAGAGGAAGGAAGGAAGGGAGGGAGGGAGGGAGGGAGGGAGGGAGGGAGGGAGGGAGGAAGGAAGGAAGGAAGGAAGGAAGAAAGGAAGGAAGGAAGGAAGGAAGGGAGGGAGGGAGGGAGGGAGGGAGGGAGGGAGGGAGGGAGGGAGGGAGGGAGGGAGGGAGAGAGAGAGAGAGAGAGAGAGGAAGGAAGGGAGAGAGGGAGAGAGAGAGGGAGGGAGAGAGGAAGGAAGGGAGGGAGGGAGAGAGGAAGGAAGGGAGAGAGGGAGAGAGGAAGGAAGGGAGGGAGGGAGTGAGGGAGAGAGGAAGGAAGGGAGGGAGGGAGTGAGGGAGAGAGGAAGGAAGGGAGGAAGGGAGTGAGGGAGAGAGGAAGGAAGGAAGGGAGGGAGGGAGTGAGGGAGAGAGGAAGGGAGAAAGGGAGAGAGGAAGGAAGGGAGGGAGGGAGAGAGGAAGGAAGGGAGGGAGGGAGAGAGGGAGAGAGGAAGGAAGGGAGGGAGGGAGAGAGGGAGGAAGGGATGGGGGAGAGAGGGAGGCAGACTCACCAGGGGGTCAGTGAAGAGTGAGGGAGAGAGGAAGGAAGGGAGGGAGGGAGAGAGGGAGGAAGGGAGGGATGGGGGAGAGAGGGATGCAGACTCACCACGGGGTCAGTGAAGAGTGAGGGAGAGAGGAAGGAAGGGAGGGAGGGAGAGAGGGAGGAAGGGAGGGATGGGGGAGAGAGGGAGGCAGACTCACCAGGGGGTCAGTGAAGAGTGAGGGAGAGAGGAAGGAAGGGAGGGATGGGGGAGAGAGGGAGGCAGACTCACCAGGGGGTCAGTGAAGAGTGAGGGAGAGAGGAAGGAAGGAAGGGGAGGGAGGGAGAGAGGGAGGAAGGGAGGGAGGGATGGGGGAGAGAGGGAGGCAGACTCACCAGGGGGTCAGTGAAGAGTGAGGGAGAGAGGAAGGAAGGAAGGAAGGGAGGGAGGGGAGAGAGGGAGGAAGGGAGGGATGGGGGAGAGAGGGAGGCAGACTCACCAGGGGGTCAGTGAAGAGTGAGGGAGAGAGGAAGGAAGGGAGGGAGGGGGGAGAGAGGGAGGCAGACTCACCAGGGGGTCAGTGAAGAGTGAGTGAGAGAGGAAGGAAGGGAGGGATGGGGGAGAGAGGGAGGCAGACTCAGCAGGGGGTCAGTGAAGAGTGAGGGAGAGAGGAAGGAAGGGAGGGCTGGGGGAGAGAGGGAGGCAGACTCACCAGGGGGTCAGTGAAGAGTGAGGGAGAGAGGAAGGAAGGGAGGGATGGGGGAGAGAGGGAGGCAGACTCACAAGGGGGTCAGTGAAGAGTGAGGGAGAGAGGAAGGAAGGGATGGAGGGAGAGAGGGAGGCAGACTCACCAGGGGGTCAGTGAGGAAGGAGGGAGGGAGGGATGGGGAGAGAGGGAGGCAGACTCACAAGGGGGTCAGTGAAGAGTGAGGGAGAGAGGAAGGAAGGAAGGGATGGAGGGAGAGAGGGAGGCAGACTCACCAGGGGGTCAGTGTGGAAGGAGGGAGGGAGGGATGGGGAGAGAGGGAGGCAGACTCACAAGGGTGTCAGTGAGGAAGGAGGGAGGGATGGGGGAGAGAGGGAGGCAGACTCACCAGGGGGTCAGTGAGGAAGGAGGGAGGGATGGGGGAGAGAGGGATGTGAAAAGGGAGGGAGAGGGCGGTGGAGAAAGGGAGGGAGAGAGGGATGGAGACTCACCGCAGGCTCAGTGAAGAGGGAGAGATAGAAAGATGGAGAGAGAGGGAAGGACACTCACTGGGGTGTCAGTGAAGAGGGAGGAGGGCTCTCCAGAGGAACAGGTAATGAGCAGGTCATCATTCTGCAGCTGGTGAAACAGAGAGACAATACCATGATCATACTGAGAGACATTCACAATATAATATATCATATCAATATCATATTCACAAGGTTTACAATACTATTATATTGATGACAGACAGTTATGACCATAGTGATGACAGACAGTTATGACCGTAGAGATGACAGACAGTTAGACAGTTATGACCATAGTGATGACAGACAGTTATGACCATAAAGATGACAGACAGTTATGACCGTAGAGATGACAGACAGTTAGACAGTTATGACCAGAGTGATGACAGACAGTTATGACCATAAAGATGACAGACAGTTATGACTGTAGTGATGACAGACAGTTAGACAGTTATGACCAGAGTGATGACAGACAGTTATGACCATAGTGATGACAGACAGTTATGACCATAGTGATGACAGACAGTTATGACCATAAAGATGACAGACAGTTAGACCGTTATGACCATAGAAATGACCGACAGTAATGACAGAGATGACAGACAGTTAGACAGTTATGACCATAGAGATGACCGACAGTTATGACCATAAAGATGACAGACAGTTAGACAGTTATGACCAGAGTGATGACAGACAGTTAGACAGTTATGACCATAGTGATGACAGACAGTTATAACCATAAAGAGATGAAAGACAGTTATGACCATAGAGATGAGACAGTTATGACCATAGAGATGACAGACAGTTAGACAGTTATGACCATAGTGTGACCATAAAGATGACAGACAGTTATGACCGTAGAGATGACAGACAGTTATTTATTTTATATATTTTTTTACCTTTATTTAACTAGGCAAGTCAGTTAAGAACAAATTCTAATTTACAATGACGGCCTAGGAACAGTGGGTTAACTGCCTGTTCAGGGGCAGAACGACAGATTTGTACCTTGTCAGCTAGGGGGTTTGAACAGCTAGGGGGTTTGAACTAGTCCAACGCTCTAACCACTAGGCTACGCTGCCGCCCCGTAGTGATGAGACAGTTATGACCATAGAGATGACAGACAGTTAGACATTTATTACTGTAGAGATGACAGATAGTTCTGACCATAGAGATGAGAGACAGTTATGACCATAGCGATGAAAGACAGTTAGACAGTTATGACCATAGTGATGACAGACAGTTATGACCATAAAGATGACAGACAGACCGTTATGACCATAGAGATGACCGACAGTTATGTCCATAGTGATGACAGACAGTTAGACAGTTATGACCATAGTGATGACAGACAGTTATGACCATAAAGATGACAGACAGACAGTTATGGCCATAGAGATGACCGACAGTTATGACCATAGTGATGACAGACAGTTAGACAGTTATGACCATAGAGATGACAGACAGTTAGACATTTATTACTGTAGAGATGACAGATAGTTCTGGCCATAGAGATGACAGACAGTTATGACCATAGAGATGACAGACAGACCGTTATGACCATAGAGATGACCGACAGTTATGACCATAGTGATGACAGACAGTTAGACAGTTATGACCATAGTGATGACAGACAGTTATGACCATAAAGATGACAGACAGTTAGACAGTTATGACCATAGTGATGACAGACAGTTATGACCATAAATATGACAGACAGTTATGACCGTACAGATGACAGACAGTTATGACCATAGAGATGACAGACAGTTAGACAGTTATGACCATAGAGATGACAGACAGTTAGACATTTATTACTGTAGAGATGACAGATAGTTAGACAGTTATGACCATAGAGATGACCGACAGTTATGACCATAGTGATGACAGACAGTTAGACAGTTATGACCATAGTGATGACAGACAGTTATGACCATAAATATGACAGACAGTTATGACCGTACAGATGACAGACAGTTATGACCATAGAGATGACAGACAGTTAGACAGTTATGACCATAGAGATGACAGACAGTTAGACATTTATTACTGTAGAGATGACAGATAGTTCTGACCATAGAGATGAGACAGTTATGACCATAGCGAAGAAAGACAGTTATGACCATAGTGATGACAGACAGTTATGACCATAAAGATGACAGACAGTTAGACCGTTATGACCATAGAGATGACCGACAGTTATGACCATAGTGATGACAGACAGTTAGACAGTTATGACCATAGAGATGACAGACAGTTAGACATTTATTACTGTAGAGATGACAGATAGTTCTGGCCATAGAGATGACAGACAGTTATGACCATAGTGATGACAGACATTAATGACCATAGTGATGACAGACAGTTATGACAGACAGTTATGACCATAGTGATGACAGACAGACAGTTATGACCATAGAAATGACAGACAGTTATGACCATAGTGATGACAGACAGTTAGACAGTTATGACCATAGTGATGACAGACAGTTAGACAGTTATGACCATAGTGATGACAGACAGTTATGACCATAGTGATGACAGACAGACAGTTATGACCATAGAGATGACAGACAGTTATGACCATAGTGATGACAGACAGTTAGACAGTTATGACCATAGTGATGAGACAGTTATGACCATAAAGATAACAGACAGTTATGGCCATAGTGATGACAGACAGTAATGACCAAAGAGATGACAGACAGGTAGACAGTTATGACCATAGTGATGACAGACAGTAATGACCATAGTGATGACATACAGTTAGACAGTTATGACCATAGTGATGACAGACAGTTATGACCATAAAGATGACAGACAGCTAGACAGTTATGACCATAGAGATGACAGACAGTTAGACAGTTATGACCATAGTGATGACAGACAGTTATGACCGTAGAGATGACAGGCTGTTATGACCATAGAGATGACAGACAGCTAGTTATGAGCATAGAGATGACAGACAGTTATGACCATAGTGATGACAGACAGTTATGACCATAGTGATGGCAGACAGACAGTTATGACCATAGAGATGACAGACAGTTATGACCATAGTGATGACAGACAGTTAGACAGTTATGACCATAGTGATGACAGACAGTTAGACAGTTATGACCATAGTGATGACAGACAGTTATGACCATAAAGATGACAGACAGACAGTTATGGCCATAGTGATGACAGACAGTAATGACCAAAGAGATGAAAGACAGTTATGACCATAGTGATGACAGACAGTAATGACCATAGTGATGATAGACAGTTAGACAGTTATGACCATAGTGATGACAGACAGTTAAGGCCATAGAGATGACAGACAGCTAGACAGTTATGACCATAGAGATGACAGACAGTTATGACCATAGAGATGACAGACAGTTATGACCATAGTGATGACATACAGTTAGACAGTTATGACCATAGTGATGACAGACAGTTATGGCCATAGAGATGAGACAGTTATGACCATAAAGATGACGGACAGTTAGACAGTTATGACCATAGTGATGACAGACAGTTATGAACGTAGAGATGACAGACAGTTATGACCATAAAGATGACAGACAGCTAGACAGTTATGACCATAGAGATGACAGACAGTTAGACAGTTATGACCATAGTGATGACAGACAGTTATGACCGTAGAGATGACAGACAGTTATGACCATAGAGATGACAGACAGCTAGTTATGAGCATAGAGATGACAGACAGTTATGACCATAGTGATGACAGACAGTTATGACCATAATGATGGCAGACAGACAGTTATGACCATAGAGATGACAGACAGTTATGACCATAGTGATGACAGTTAGACAGTTATGACCATAGTGATGACAGACAGTTAGACAGTTATGACCATAGTGATGACAGACAGTTATGACCATAAAGATGACAGACAGACAGTTATGGCCATAGTGATGACAGACAGTAATGACCAAAGAGATGAAAGACAGTTATGACCATAGTGATGACAGACAGTAATGACCATAGTGATGATAGACAGTTAGACAGTTATGACCATAGTGATGACAGACAGTTAAGGCCATAGAGATGACAGACAGTTATGACCATAAAGATGACGGACAGTTAGACAGTTATGACCATAGTGATGGCAGACAGTTATGACCATAAAGATGACAGACAGTTAGACAGTTATGACCATAGAGATGACAGACAGTTATGACCAGAGAGATGACAGACAGTTAGGACCATAGTGATGACAGACAGTTAGACAGTTATGACCAGAGAGATGACAAACAGTTAGACATTTATGACCATAGTGATGACAGACAGTTATGACCATAAATATGACAGACAGTTATGACCGTAGAGATGACAGACAGTTATGACCATAGTGATGAGACAGTTATGACCATAGAGATGACAGACAGTTATGACCATAGTGATGACAGACAGTTATGACCATAGTGATGACAGACAGTTATGACCATAAAGATGACAGACAGCTAGACAGTTATGACCATAGAGATGACAGACAGTTATGACCATAGTGATGACAGACAGACAGTTATGACCATAGAGATGACAGACAGTTATGACCATAGTGATGACAGACAGACAGTTATGACCATAGAGATGACAGACAGTTATGACCATAGTGATGAGACAGTTATGACCATAAAGATAACAGACAGACAGTTATGGCCATAGTGATGACAGACAGTAATGACCAAAGAGATGACAGACAGGTAGACAGTTATGACCATAGTGATGACAGACAGTAATGACCATAGTGATGACATACAGTTAGACAGTTATGACCATAGTGATGAGACAGTTATGACCATAAAGATGACAGACAGCTAGACAGTTATGACCATAGAGATGACAGACAGTTAGACAGTTATGACCGTAGAGATGACAGACAGTTATGACCATAGTGATGACAGACAGTTATGACCATAGTGATGGCAGACAGACAGTTATGACCATAGAGATGACAGACAGTTATGACCATAATGATGACAGACAGTTAGACAGTTATGACCATAGTGATGACAGACAGTTATGACCATAAAGATGACAGACAGACAGTTATGGCCATAGTGATGACAGACAGTAATGACCAAAGAGATGAAAGACAGTTATGACCATAGTGATGACAGACAGTAATGACCATAGTGATGACAGACAGTTAGACAGTTATGACCATAGTGATGACAGACAGTTAAGGCCATAGAGATGACAGACAGCTAGACAGTTATGACCATAGAGATGACAGACAGTTATGACCAGAGAGATGACAGACAGTTAGGACCATAGTGATGACAGACAGTAATGACCAAAGAGATGAAAGACAGTTATGACCATAGAGATGACAGAAAGTTAGACAGTTATGACCAGAGAGAAGACAACAGTTAGACATTTATGACCATAGTGATGACAGACAGTTATGACCATAAATATGACAGACAGTTATGACCATAAAGATGACAGACAGCTAGACAGTTATGACCATAGAGATGACAGACAGTTATGACCATAGTGATGACAGACAGTTATGACCAGAGAGATGACAGACAGTTATGACCATAAAGATAACAGGCAGACAGTTATGGCCATAGTGATGACAGACAGTAATGACCATAGAGATGACAGACAGTTAGACAGTTATGACCATAGTGATGACAGACAGTTAGACAGTTATGACCATAGTGATGACAGACAGTTATGACCATAAAGATGACAGACAGACAGTTATGGCCATAGTGATGACAGACAGTATTGACCAAAGAGATGAAAGACAGTTACGACCATAGTGATGACAGACAGTAATGACCATAGTGATGACAGACAGTTAGACAGTTATGACCATAGTGATGACAGACAGTAATGACCAAAGAGATGAAAGACAGTTACGACCATAGTGATGACAGACAGTAATGACCATAGTGATGACAGACAGTTAGACAGTTATGACCATAGTGATGACAAACAGTTAAGGCCATAGAGATGAAAGACAGTTACGACCATAGTGATGACAGACAGTAATGACCATAAAGATGACGGACAGTTAGACAGTTATGACCATATTGATGGCAGACAGTTACGACCATAAAGATGACAGACAGCTAGACAGTTATGACCATAGAGATGACAGACAGTTATGACCAGAGAGATGACAGACAGTTAGGACCATAGTGATGACAGACAGACAGTAATGACCAAAGAGATGAAAGACAGTTATGACCATAGAGATGACAGACAGTTAGACAGTTATGACCAGAGAGATGACAGACAGTTAGACATTTATGACCATAGTGATGACAGACAGTTATGACCATAAATATGACAGACAGTTATGACCGTAGAGATGACAGACAGTTATGACCATAGTGATGAGACGGTTATGACCATAGTGATGACAGACAGTTATGACCATAGTGATGACAGACAGTTATGACCATAGTGATGGCAGACAGTTATGACCATAAAGATGACAGACAGCTAGACAGTTATGACCATAGAGATGACAGACAGTTATGACCATAGTGATGACAGACAGTTAGACAGTTATGACCATAGTGATGACAGACAGTTATGACCATAAATATGACAGACAGTTATGACCGTAGAGATGACAGACAGTTATGACCATAGAGATGACAGACAGTTAGACAGTTATGACCATAGTGATGACAGACAGTTATGACCATAAATATGACAGACAGTTATGACCATAGAGATGACAGACAGTTAGACATTTATTACTGTAGAGATGACAGATAGTTCTGACCATAGAGATGACAGACAGTTCTGACCATAGAGATGACAGACAGTTCTGACCATAGAGATGACAGACAGACAGTTCTGACCATAGAGATGACAGACAGACAGTTCTGACCATAGAGATGACAGACAGACAGTTCTGACCATAGAGATGACAGACAGACAGTTCTGACCATAGAGATGACAGACAGACAGTTCTGACCATAGAGATGACAGACAGACAGACAGTTCTGACCATAGAGATCCTACTGAGCTAGTATTCTGATTGCTATTTTCTCTGGTTCTCTGTGACAACAACAGTTGTCTTTTCATCGTTCTTGTCACCATAAACAACACCTACAGCTATTTATTAATCAATAATACATTTGGCATTGTCTCTCTGAGATACGTGTTCTGATTGATGCTGGATAATAAGATAAATCATTACCTCGTTTGTTCCATGAAGGAAGTTATTTAAGGCTTGGGGATCACTGAAGGAGAAATAGAACAGGGTTAAATATAGCTCTTAGAACAGGACTGGCTGATTTAAACATGTTATCTCAGACCAATATCATATGCCATTTCTATATTGCTTTTTGCAGAAAGATCTTGTCAGCAACGCTCACCACAAAACATCAAGCAGACAGGTTCCGTCTTCATTCTCCATGTCAACTGAAGGAGAGGAGGAGGAGGAGGAGGAGGAGGAGGAGGAGGAGGACGAGAAAGTCACATCACATAGTTCTCTCTCTCGTTCTAGATGCATCTTCAGCACCTGGTGACATTGAGATGTTTTGAAGTAGCCACAGCATCGGAGCACACCTCATCATTCGGTAGAAAAAATGATACTTCGAAAGTGGTTGCTGAGAAAACTTTATTCAATATCAAGAGAAAGATTTTATTGCACATTATGGAAGGGGGGAAGGGCAGGCTGGGTAGTTACTACAATGGATAATGTGATAGTGACAGGCACGTCACCTGCAGGAACATCCGTGGTGGCTTTGACGGAAGCAGGTAAATAGGCTGAAGGGAAAAACAGCTAATATCTACGCAGACTCGAGGTATGCTTTCGGAGTTACCCAGGATTTTGAATAAATATGGGAAAACAGAGGATTCATGACATCACTGGGAGCTCATGTGAAGAATGGTACTAGAGGTGACGACTCTACTGAATGCTTTCCAGTTACCTGGACGAGTTGCAATTTTTTGAAAGTGAAAGCACATGGGGAAAATCTTTACAGACGAGAGTAAAGGTGATGACCTGGCTGACAGAGCTGCCAAGGCGGCTGCCAAGAGAACAACTCTGTCACCTAAACATGGTTAGGAGATGCACCTTGGATACATTACAATACATTATAGACATGTAAAGCGATCAAGGCACAAGGCGAGACCCAAATGCAGACACAGGAGGCAGATGTTTGGAGTCTTACATTGTTTATTAATCCAAAAGCGTAGACAAGAGAACGGTCGTGGACAGACTAAAAAGGTCAAAACCAGGAGTCCAGGAGGTACAGAGTGGCAGATAGGCTCGAGGTCAAGGCAGGCAGAATGGTCAGGCAGGCGGGTACAAAGTCCAGAAACAGGCAAGGGTCAAAACCAGGAGGACTAGAAAAAGGAGAATGCGAAACATCAGGAGAACGGGGAAAAACCGCTGGTTGACTTGGAAACATACCAGACGAACTGGCACAGAGAGACAGGAAACACAGGGATAAATACACTGGTACAGAGAGACAGGAAACACAGGGATAAATACACTGGTACAGAGAGACAGGAAACACAGGGATAAATACACTGGCACAGAGACAGGAAACACAGAGATAAATACACTGGCACAGAGAGACAGGAAACACAGATAAATACACTGGTACAGAGAGACAGGAAACACAGGGATAAATACACTGGCACAGAGACAGGAAACACAGAGATAAATACACTGGCACAGAGAGACAGGAAACACAGATAAATACACTGGTACAGAGAGACAGGAAACACAGCGATAAATACACTGGCACAGAGAGACAGGAAACACAGGGATAAATACACTGGTACAGAGAGACAGGAAACACAGGGATAAATACACTGGTACAGAGAGACAGGAAACACAGGGATAAATACACTGGTACAGAGAGACAGGAAACACAGGGATAAATACACTGGTACAGAGAGACAGGAAACACAGGGATAAATACACTGGTACAGAGAGACAGGAAACACAGGGATAAATACACTGGCACAGAGAGACAGGAAACACAGGGATAAATACACTGGGGAAAATAAGCAACACCTGGAGGGGGTGGACACAATCACAAGGACAGGTGAAACAGATCAGGGTGTGACAAAAACAGTGGACCAAAAGATGAAGTGTAGGAATGGATGACTGCAGGGACTCCATCAAGAAGGTGTGTGGAAATACAACCGGGAGATGTGTAGCGCCAAATGCACTCCTACCCTACTTGGTGACACAGATCCACTCTTTGGAACACTTTGGTGTGGACAAGATAGTTTATCGATTTTGTGGGCAAATGGTGGAATCCTGGTGTGTGGCAAGAGGCTGAAGCTGTTGTGAGGAATTGCAACATGTGTATGGAAAACAACACCAAGGGACAAGTGAAAGTACAGATGAGCCCCACCAGGACCCATCAGACATCTACAGCACGCTGCTCAAATGTAAAGGACAGGAAGATGTGCTGGTCGTTTGTCGATCGTTTCTCACGATGGGTTGAAGCCCTACTACGAAAGGAACTGCACAACTCACAGCTAAAATTCTGATTCCAGAAATCATTCCCAGATGGCGATTTCCGGAACAATTCGATTTCCGGAACAAGGCACTCATTACACAGGAAAAGTGTATCAGGATGTAGCTCGTCTTCTGAACATAAGACTGGCAACTACACTGCCCTTTACCATCCTCAACCGAGTGGACAGGTAGAACACACAAATAGAGTACTGAAAGAGAGACTTTGAAATATTCATCAAAGAAGGGATAGCGTGGTCAGATGCATTGCCTACAGTATTATGTAGTACACAGGCAAATCAGAACAAACCAACAGGGTTGAGTCTGTTTGAGGTCGTCACAGGTCGACCCATGTCACTACCAGGCACGTCAGATTTGAGAAAAGCAGACATACATTTTATGAGTTACACAATTCTTAACCTGTTTGGGAAAGAGGGCAGTATTTTCACATCCGGATGAAAATTTCATTTCGAGTTCATTGTGTTTTCAATTGGTTTTCAATGGGAATCTAGATGTCTGAGGCATCTGGTTGCAGTTCCTATGGCTTCCATTAGATGTCAACAGTCTTTCAAAATTGGTTGATGTTTTTCTTTTGAGTAATGAAGAAGTAGCCCTTTCCTTTCTGAGTGTCGAGCCAAGTGGACTGTTTTGTTTGGGGCGCCCGACCTGGAACTCGCTCCACTTTCATTTTATCCGCTATTGAACACAGTATTTTCTGTCTTAAATTTTATTGATTATTTATGTATTAAAATACCTAAAGTTGGATTAGGAAAGTTGCTTGAAATGTTTGGACCAAGTTTACAGGTAACTTATTAGATCATTTGTAGTCATGTTGGGCGAGTTGGAACCTGTGTTTTTCTGGATCAAACGCGCCAAATAAATGTATATTTTGGGGATATAATGACGGAATTTATCGCACAAAAGGACCATTTGAGATGTTTATGGGACATATTGGAGTGCCAACAGAAGAAGATCTTCAAAGGTAAGGCATGAATTATATCGTTATTTCTGAGTTTTGTGTTGCGCCTGGCGGGTTGAAATATGATTGTCATGTGTTTGTTTGATGGGGTGCTGTCCTCAGATAATCACATGGTCTGCTTTCGCCGTAAAGCCTTTTTGAAATCTGACACGGTGGCTGGATTAACAAGAAGTTAAGCTTAATTTTGATTTATTTATTATTTATTATTTCTGCAATTTCACTGGATGTTCCGCTAGAGGAACTGTTGAATATAACTTTCTAATGCAGTAGGAGAAACCATAGTCAGACAAGTAAAAGAGGCCGAGGGGAATAACTCCAGAGGGGGGGGACATGACGTAGTACCAGGACCGTGGGTGATGGTTAAAAAAAATAATAATGTAACAGAGACATTATGGCCAAAATGGGAAGGTCCTTTATCAAGTTTTGTTCATAATGAGGTCAGCAGTAAAAGTCCAGGGAAAATCACGATGGATACATGTCACTCATCGCAAGGTTGTCCATTTCGATGACAAAGCGGAGCCTGGAGAATAGAGAACTGATTGATTAGCAATCGAGGGTCAATCTCAGGTGAAGAAGCATGGTAAAGATGATCAGAACCTGATAAGCTTCTATGTTGTATACCACAGTCGTCATATTAGGTTTATCTATACTCCCGGTCAAAAGTTTTAGAACACCTACTCATTCAAGGGGTTTCTTTATTTTTACTATTTTCTACGTTGTAGAATAATAGTTAAGGCATCAACGCTATGAAATAACACACATGGAATCATGTAGCAACCAAAGAAGTCTTAAACAAATCTAAATATATTTTATATTTGAGATCCTTCATATAGCCACCCTTTGCCTTGATAACAGCTTTGCACACTCTTGGCATTCTCTCAACCAGCTTCACCTGGAATGCTTTTCCAACAGTCCTGAAGGAGTTCCCACATATGCTGAGCACTTGTTGGCTGCTTTTACTTCACTCTGCTGTCCGACTCATCCCAAAACATCTCAATTTGGTTGAGGTCGGGGGAATGTGGAGGCCAGGTCCTCTGATGTAGCACTCAATCACTCTCCTTCTTGGCCAAATAGCCCTTACACAGCTTGGAGGTGTGTTGGGTCATTGTCATGTTGAAAAACAAATGATAGTCCCACTAAGCCCAAACCAGATGGGATGGCGCAACGTTGCAGAATGCTGTGGTAGCCATGCTGGTTAAGTGTGCCTTGATTTCTAAATTAATCACAGACAGTGTCATCAGCAAAGCAGCCCAACACCATCACACCTCTTCCTCCATGCTTCACGGTGGGAAATACACCATGCGGAGATCATTGGTTCACCCCCACCGCATCTCACAAAGACATGGCAGTTGGAACCAAAAATCTCCAATTTGGACAGATTTCCACCGGTCTAATGTCCATTGCTTTTGTTTCTGGGCCAAAGCAAGTCTCTTCTTCTTATTGGTGGCCTTTTGTAGTGGTTTCTTTGCAGCAATTTGACAACAAAGGCCTGATTCACACAGTCTCCTCTGAACAGTTGATGTTGAGATGTGTCTGTTACTTGAACTCTGAAGCATTTATTTGGGCTGCAATTTCTGAGGCTGGTAACTCTAATGAATTTATCCTCTACAGCAGAGGTAACTCTGGGTCTTCCATTCCTGTGGCGGTCCTCATGAGAGCCAGTTTCATCATAGCGCTTGATGGTTTTGGCGACTGCACTTGAAGGATTTTTCAAAGTTCTTGAAATGTTCCGGATTGACTGACCTTCATGTCTTAAAGTAATGATGGACTGTCATTTCTCTTTGCTTATTTGAGCTGTTCTTGCCATAATATGGACTTGGCCTATCTCCCCCCCCCCACCACCACCTTGTCACAACACAACTGATTGGCTCAAATGCATTAAGAGGAAATAAATTCCACAAATGAACTTTTAACAAGACACACCTGTTAATTGAAATGCTTTCCAAGTGACTACCTCATGAAGCTTGTTGAGAGAATGCCAAGAGTGTGCAAAGCTGTCATCAAGGCAAAGGGTGGCTATTTGAAGAATCACAAATATAAAATATATTTAGATTTAACACTTTTTTGGTTACTACATTATTCCATATGTGTTATGTCATAGTTTTGAAGTCTTTCTACAATGTAGAAAGTAGTCAAAATAAAGAAAAACCCTGGAATGAGTGTTTCCAAACTTTTGACTGGTACTGTATATATCTGGTGTGAAGGGCAACCCATACCCTTCCTCCTTCAGTGGTTTAACAGAGTGAAACATGCTATATATCTGGTGTGAAGGGCAACCCATACCCTTCCTCCTTCAGTGGTTTAACAGAGTGAAACATGCTATATATCTGGTGTGAAGGGCAACCCATACCCTTCCTCCTTCAGTGGTTTAACAGAGTGAAACATGCTATATATCTGGTGTGAAGGGCAACCCATACCCTTCCTCCTTCAGTGGTTTAACAGAGTGAAACATGCTATATATCTGGTGTGAAGGGCAACCCATACCCTTCCTCCTTCAGTGGTTTAACAGAGTGAAACATGCTATATATCTGGTGTGAAGGGCAACCCATACCCTTCCTCCTTCAGTGGTTTAACAGAGTGAAACATGCTATATATCTGGTGTGAAGGGCAACCCATACCCTTCCTCCTTCAGTGGTTTAACAGAGTGAAACATGCTATATATCTGGTGTGAAGGGCAACCCATACCCTTCCTCCTTCAGTGGTTTAACAGAGTAATTTTGCACGCCCAATTTTTCAGTTTTTGATTTGTTAAAAAAGTTTGAAATATCCAATAAATGTCGTTCCACTTCAGGATTGTGTCCCACTTGTTGTTGATTCTTCACAAAAAAATACAGTTTTATATCTTTATGTTTGAAGCCTGAAATGTGGCAAAAGGTCGCAAAGTTCAAGGGGGCCGAATACTTTCGCAAGGCACTGTATCTGGTGTGAAGAGCACCAGATACGTTGACACCCTCTTTGTTTTTACACTCCTGCTACTCACTGTTTATCTATGTATAGTCACTTTACCCCTACCTACATGTACAAATTACCACAACTAACCTGTACCCCCACATATTGACTCGGTACTCGGTACCCCCTGTATATAGCCTTATTATTGTTGTTTTATAGTTTGTTTTTATTACATTTTTTTACTTTAGTTTATTTAGTAAATATTTTCTCAACTTTATTTATTGAACTGCATTGTTGGTTAAGGGCTTGTAAAGTAAGCATTTCACGTCTGTTGTACACGTCTGGTGCATGTAACAAATCAAATTTGATTTGATATTTCAGTGGTTTAAAGAGTGAAACATACTATATATCTGGTGTGAAGGGCACCCCATACACTTCCTCCTTCAGTGGTTTAACAGAGTGAAACATAATATATATCTGGTGTGAAGGGCACCCCATTACCCTTCGTCCTTCAGTGGTTTAACAGAGTGAAACATACTATATATCTGGTGTGAAGGGCACCCCATACACTTCCTCCTTCAGTGGTTTAACAGAGTGAAACATGCTATATATCTGGTGTGAAGGGCACGGATGGATTCAGACCTACTTCATATGCTGGAGGCCCCATACAGAGGTGTCACGCTGAGTTCTCCTGGGGGGCCTCATGGGAACCTCTGCCTTGGGTTTGAGGATTCAGAAGCTCCAGAGGCTCCAGGGGATTAGAGGCTGTCAGCAAAACGGTGCCCAGTTGAGGAGGCAGGACTGTGGGGCAGGTCCTCGGTCTGACGGGGCATCACTGTATCTCACAACGGAGTGGACTAAGGCAGGTCCTAAGGGCACAACATGGCCACGTTGAGGGGTTATTTAAGGTTACTACTAAAGTCTTACAGCACCAGTCCTCTGCTTTAAACCCATGTCTGTTACCCACAACAGTCTGGGCTTAGTCCTCTCGGGACATCTCTCGTAATGAATCTGTCATTTGGTTACTGTATTCTATAGAAATGACAGCAACCAACTATATTATGTGTGTCGCTTGGATTCTTATTTGCATCCAAAATATTTGTGTTTTTATTTTATTTAACTAGGCAAGTCAGTTAAGAACAAATTCTTATTTACAATGACGACCTAGCCTGGCCAAACCCCGGACGACTCAGGGCCAATTGTGCGCCGCCCTATGGGACTCCCAATTACGTCCGGTTGTGATACAGCCTGGAATCGAACCAGGGTCTGTAGTGACGCATCTAGCACTGAGATGCAGTGCCTTAGACCGCTGATCTACTCGGGAGCTCCAACACATTGCTGTGTTGTATGATGTATGTGTGATACATTACAGCCCAGTACAACAGATGTGTAGGGTGATTGCAGACATGTATGGGTGTCCATTAGACCATATCAATGACATGTAGAAACCGTAACCACACAATAACAGGCAATATCAATGGCATGTAGAAATAATAACCACACAATAACAGGCAATATCAATGGCATGTAGAAACAGTAACCACACAATAACAGGCAATATCAATGGCATGTAGAAACAGTAACCACACAATAACAGGCAATATCAATGTCATGTAGAAACAGTAACCACACAATAACAGGCAATATCAATGGCATTGAACATCCTCTTTTATGTTGTGGGAAATGGTTCATATGATTCTGTTTATATGCCATTTTCCTATGTTATGGGCTTTAAAATGTAGGTGAGAAAAATAGTATCCTATTTGATTAGGATTATTAGGATTATTATGGTGGAGATGGGTACCCCCAAAACACCCCCTCCCTTTAAGCGAGCAGTCTTGAGAAGCGAGTGCGAATGAACCCACAACACATTGTAACAACATTAGGCTACTCGCTCCATTTCCTACCCCTCTCGCTCAATTTCCAGGGGAGGTCCCTTAAAATAGACCGACCTCCTCCACCGATCTGTCATATTTTTTTTTGTTTACAACCACAACACACACACACACACCCGCCGCGGTAAACGGTAAACGTTACCGCAGCGAGCATTGAATTAAAAACGACCGACCTCGAACCATCCCGCACAATTTAAACGTTGATCTATATATGTCTTAAATAATACAGTGGTGTTTTTGTCGTTATATTTTGCATAGGCTATACACTGTACATTTGGGGGTGAGAGTTGGATCTCACATCTAAAATAATGTACAGATAGTTGCTATGGATGGTGGTGATGCTTATTTATTTCGAGAGGTGAGAGAGAGGAGGGGGGGGGGGGGACAGCGGAAAACAACAAAGGATGCTGTGTAAATATAGCTACAGACTCCTTCGTCCACAGTCTCCTTCTGCCATTAGAGAAAATTCCCGCAATTCAACTTAGAAAAAAAAAACTCACCCTTTTCTTCTTTTGTGGTTTTATTGTCCTGTCAGCAAGGCGGGCCTCTGCGCCATCGATTCTCTCTCAGTGGTCTTTTGAGATGCTAAGAGGAGGGGTGGGACTGGGGTGGGTGCGCGAAACAAGAGTGAGAGAGAGAGCCGACCAGAACACAAAAGGTAGAAAACAGTAGAAGGCAGCAATGTGGCCCAGCTGCCGCTACGTCCTTCAGTGGTGAAGAAGAGATGTGGCCCAGCTGCCGCTACGTCCTTCACTGGTGAAGAAGAGATGGGAATGCTGCATGTTCTCTCTCTCTTGTGTGCTCCTGTCATCATGCGGACGTTCTACAAACGCTACTTTAAATATCCCAGCTCTCTTGGATCATTTTCGGAGCTATTTCATTATGCATGTATGAGGACTACGGAAAGCCAATGGAAAGACCTGTCCTCTAAAGATCTGACTTGCCCAGTTTAATAAAGGTTAAATAAATACAAAATATAATTTTCATAGACCTATGATTTAGCTAGCGGTCTGATTTCTCATATATTCCAGTAGCGACGGTCTAAAATCATATCATGTTGCATACATTTACAATGAATGATTCGTTAAAAGGCATCAATGACATTTGAAACATTTCCAAATGTAACATGTCCAGAAATGGCCTGGTGAGAAAATAAATGACCCATGCAGCTAATTAAAACAGCGTCAAATAGCCACTGACTGACAGGCCTTACCCCCATAATAAACCAAACGATATATGACTGAAATAATGCATCAATAAGTGCACATGAATATTTCAGTAAAGATCATTGAACTTCCCCTAATAAATATTATTTCAAAGTGAGCATGAAACTTCTCACAGGGCCATTGATGTGAAAAATCATTCATTAAAAAGAAACAACCATTAGTATACCATTCTGTCAATATCCCTTACAATATAAACTCAGCAAAAAAAGAAACGTCCTCTCACTGTCAACTGCGTTTATTTTCAGCAAACTTAACATGTGTAAATATTTGTGTGAACATAAGATTTAACTGAGACAAACTGAACAAGTTCCACAGACATGTGACTAACAGAAATTGAATAATGTGTCCCTGAACAAAGGGGGAGGTCAAAATCAAAAGTAACAGTCAGTATCTGGTGTGGCCACCAGCTGCATTAAGTACTGCAGTGCATCTCCTCCTCATGGACTTCACCAGATTTGCCAGTTCTTGCTGTGAGATGTTACCCCACTCTTCCACCAAGGCACCTGCAAGTACCTGGACATTTCTGGGGGGAATGGCCCTGGCCCTAGCCCTCACCCTCCGATCCAACAGGTCCTAGACGTGCTCAATGGGATTGAGATCCGGGCTCGTCGCTGGCCATGGCAGAACACTGACATACCTGTCTTGCAGGAAATCCCACACAGAACGAGCAGTATGGCCGGTGGTATTGTCATGCTGGAGGGTCATGTCAGGATGAGCCTGCAGGAAGGGTACCACGAGGGAGGACGTCTTCCCAGTAACACACAGCGATGAGAATGCCTCACAACGCTGTGACACACCGCTCCAGACCATGAGGGACCCTCGATCCCGCTCCAGAGTACAGGTTACAATCAGTGTAACGCTCATTCCTTAATGCTTAGTCTGCGAGCTGTTAGTGTCTTAACGACCGTTCCACAGGTGGCCGTTCATGTTTATGGTTCATTGAACAAACATGGAAAACAGTGTTTATTTAAACCCTTTACAATGAAGATCTGTCAAGTTATTTGGATTTTTTATTTTTACAAATTATCTTTGAAAAGACAGGGTCCTGAAAAAGAGGACATTTCTTTTTTGATTTCTGAGTTTAGTAGAAAATCAAAGTAGGCCACAATGGACAAGTCCTCTCCATATGAGTACAGAACATTTAAACACAAAAACACAGTTCTCTTGCGGTTTTTATTTAATTTAAGTAAAGACAAAATACATCTTCATAAAGGGGGGGAAACAATTTTAAATACAAAACAAAACAAAAGAATAAAATAAAATCACACTTCACCCCATCCTACTAGAAAAGTTCTCACCGAGACAACTTATAAAATAGTATAATATCCAGGACTCATAACATAATTCAACCCTTCTCCATTCCTATCAAACCCCCCCCCCCCCCCTCTTCCGTCATAGATTGGTCGCGTTCCAGGCAGACTACATTGCAAAAGTCGCACTGCATCAACCAATGTCATTGACTACGCAGCTGTCATCAGATTGCTGTATTGTATGTGTGTGGTTAGGTGACATGGTAAACACCAAACCAGATGTGTTGCTATCTGGCATGCGTCTGCAGTGCAGTCAGCCTGGAACTAGAGGCTGTAGGGCTCATTTCCCAGCCTGTTGGGCCTGGCGCCGCAGCAGCACGTAAATCTTCTCCTTGATCCAGTCCTTGTTGTACGGCTGGTACGTCTGTGTGTCGGCACGGTACCTAGAGGAGACAGACGGAACGATATATTAAAACATGGGCTGCTACGTCTGTGTGTCCGCATGGGCTGGTACGTCTGTGTGTCGGCACGGTACCTAGTGGAGAAAGAGAGACGGAGTGTCCCCATTAAAATTGAGCCTTATGAGGCGATAGAAATCCTCAACCCTAGGATGTTTCTAAGTACACACTTAGGTGACACTTCACTTAATACCTGCAGATCTAACGCTGGTGTTATAGTGAACTATAAGACATTATAGGCATTCATAATACCCTTACAACAACTCTAACGCAAATTAAAACAACCAGGTTATTAATAAATTAATTTTAAAAAATGTATGGCATTTGATATCGTTCAGACAGACTCATTCAGACGAAAGAACAACAACTAGGACTGGGAGACGTTCCAGGTTGCCTACACAGACAAGTTGCAACACCTCCTGGAACGCCCCCAGACTTACACCAAGCAGCTGAGGTCAGCCAGGTCGTCGATGAAGTCAAACAGTTGACTGATGTCATAGGTGATGGATGGACTGTTTGGGTTCATTCTCTTTAGGTGTTCCTCGTACATCTTACACACACCTGGAAAAGAGATTTATAGATTAGTGATAAGTTTAAACTGGTTGACCATCTAACAGCATTTTTTTTTTAAATCCATCACGTTGTTGTTTATTTTGCTCAGCGGGTCAGTACTGTCTCACAGACGATGTGGGTTCTATATCCTTCTCTGTCAGTTGAGTTGGCTGTCAATTTTACCTTCCATGCACTCGTTGACTGATTCATAGTCAGCATACGTACGTCCCTCTGGTCTCTTGGTGGGCTGGACCAACAGGATCGTGTGAGACTGCAACAACAAACACATGATCTCATGTTATTGGTTAAATGCATCCTAAACAAAACAGGTGTAGACTAACAGTGAAATGCGTCCTAAACAAAACAGGTGTAGACTAACAGTGAAAAGCTGATTTTACGGGCCCTTTCCAACAATGCAGAGAGAGAAAAAAAGAAGAAAAAATTATGAGGAACAAATACAAAGTTATTGATAACTTGGCTATATACATGGGGTACCAGTACCGAGTCGGTGGGTAGGAGCGGCATCTTCACATAGAGTTGATCAGGCTGTTGATTGTGGCCTGTGGAATGTTGTCCCACTCCTCTTCAATGGCTGTGAGAAGATGCTGGATAATTGGTGGGAAATGGAACATGCTGTCGTACATGTCGATCCAGAGCATCCCAAAATGCTCAATGGGTGACGTGTCTGGTGAGTATGCAGGCCATGGAAGAACTGGGACATCTTCAGCTTCCAGGAATTGTGTACAGATCTTTGTGACATGGGGCCTTGCATTATCATGCTGAAACATGAGGTGATGGTGGCAGATTAATGGCACGACAATGGGCCTCAGGATCTCATCACGGTATCTCTGTGCATTCAAATTGCAATTGTGTTCGTGGTCCGTAGCTTGGGCCTGCCCATACGCCACCACCACGGGACACTGTTCATAACGTTGACATCAGCAAACCGCTAGCTCCCAACAAAACGCCAGACACGTGGTTTGCGGTAGTAAGGCAGGTTGGACGAATTTGGAGGCGGCTTATGGTAGAGAAAATAACATTAAATTCTCTGGTTGTTATTCCTACAGTGAGCATGCAAATTGCACTCTCCCTCAAAACTTTAGACAGCTGTGGCATTGTGTTGTGTGACAAACCTGCACATTTTAGAATGGCCTTTTATTGTCCCCAGCACAAGGCGCACCTGTGTAATGATCATGCTTTTTAATCAGCTTCTTGATATGCCACACCTGTCAGGTGGATGGATTATCTTGGCAAAGGAGAAATGCTCACGAACAGGGATGTAAACAAATCTGTGCCCAAAATTTGAGAGAAATAAGCTTTTTGTGAGAATAGAACTGGAATCTTTTATTTCAGCTCATGAAACAGGGGACCAACACTTCACATGTTGCGTTTTTATTCTGTATATTAGCTTTGGTCGAACAGGATCTTCTCCATGCTACAAACCGTTCTGCAGCCTTGCGAAGGGCATGTGCATCAAGTGTGGAAAATGCAGGCTAGACATCAGGCAAAAACAAAATATGGCAAAATGCATGTGCATCTGATGGACATATGGCCTAAAAGGCACTGCATGATCAATCTGACGTCTGCATTGGCCATTGAGCATTTAAAATCATACGGCCTCTGTAGAAATCAGGCCATTCATACTTCTGGTCCTTCACGGAGCAGCACAGAGCTGTTGTCAAGGAAGTGAGTTTGTGTTTATACAGGACGCTCCCACCAACCGATCTTACAGGCTGACGACACCGCTTGCGTGCGTGAGCGTAGCAAAATAAATTTAGAAATCTACATTATTCAATTATTGCACCCACACTGCTCGAACATGCCAACGAACATCTGCCTTGCCAAGGGCTAAAATAGTCCGTTCTATTTCTGACGCAGATCTCGCTGTAAGTCCTGCCTCTCCCATCTCCTCATTGGTTTATAGAAGCAGGTACCCACGTGCCTTCTCCTCATTGGATATACCCAAGTGGGTGACAAAGACGAACAAGGCCAGTATCAGTAATGCACCTAATTTATGAAAGTTGCCAATCGCAATATAAAGTCCAGAGAAGAAAAAGCCTGGAAGGATGAGAGACCGAGAAACGATTCGGTTGGCCGTTTTACGTGTGGATTAATTGGCGGATTAGAGGACCTTGTGCATTTCAGGTAAAATAACAACTAAATGTTTATATTCCAGAACAAATGTGCTAGCAACAGAAAGCTAGCTAACTAGGACAAATGTGCTAGCAACAGAAAGCTAGCTAACTAGGACAAATGTGCTAGCAACAGAAAGCTAGCTAACTAGGACAAATGTGCTAGCAACAGAAAGCTAGCTAACTAGGACAAATTAGCTAGCAACTGCAAGCTAAATTGCCATAAAATGTTTAATGCTTTTCGACCTGTCCCCAAATTAATATAATTGGTTCAGAGTTTGTTTTGATATTTGAACCTGCGTGTTGTGATCGTGTTTGGTGTGGGGGGATAAAATACATATATGCATGATGGCGCACGTGCGCAGCCGGTTTGGTTTCCGTGTTACGCCTCACTCCCACCCCTATCTGAGATATCTACTACAGCCCTCATCCTCCACATACAACACCCGTTCTGCCAGTCACATTCTGTTAAAGGTCCCCAAATTTTAAATGCAATATACTGGTCTCAAATATATTAGCTACACAGAACCACGAAGGACCCGTATGAGAGGCGTTTCACCATATTAAAACCGCAGCATGTCTATCTCTGGCTTACGGAGCGGTTCCTTTTGAAATAGGCGCTCGCATCGCCGCATACCAACGGATCACCGCATCTTACCAACGGATCACCGTTGATCCGTTGGTACGATGCGGTGATCCGTTGGTATGCGGCTAAGATAAGTAAAATATCTTTTGGGAGTAGTAAAACAGGGAAACAACGAGTGCCGGACAGTTCTCAATAGAACATACCAGAGGAGTGCTTCATTTACAACCTAAATGATTGGGAAAATCTGGTTATTATCAGTGTTTGGAAAACACGGAGCTCGTTGATAACAGACCTTGGGGGGGGGGGGGGCGCCTCTTCACACACAGTTATTTGTCAAAAGGTCCGCGGTGGGTCTGTGTAGGCTATGCGATTTAATACGGAGACAAGTTTATAGTATATTTAATTACTGTTCAACTCTGGGTGGTTCAAGCCCTGAATTCTGATTGGCTGACAGCTGTGGTATATCAGACCGTATACCACGGGTATAACAAACCATTGTATTTTTACTGCTCTAATTACGTCGGGAACCAGTTTATAATAGCAATAAGGCACCTCGGGGGTTTGTGGTATATGGTCAATATACCACGGCTAATGGGCTGTGTCCAGGCACTCTGTAACTAAGAACAGCCCTTAGCCGTGGTATATTGACCATATACCACACCTCCTCAGGACGTATTGCTTAATTATAGTATTTCTAGTAGCAGCCAGAGAAATGAATTGTTTTCACTCCCCGATAGAACATTCAGATTGTTCTGCCGTAACTGGGCTCGTTAACTGATTTGTTAGGTTTTCCTTGTGATCAGAACAAAAACTAAAACGTATTTTCCTCAACTAGAGATTTAAATAAATGGTGTTTCTTTGAAAGGGATGTTCCTGGCTGACATGGAAAATACATTTAAAGGCGACAGAGGCACATCTCTTTTATTTACAGTTCTGGTTGCCATGGTTAACACAAAACGCAGGACGTTGAATGCTACCCGACTCGACTCAGTAAAGTTACATAAGTAGTACTACAGTATCACAGCCAGGTCAAACATGTGTTTGTGAGTCAGATTATCCAGTGTCCACAGCAACACTGTCTTTCTCTGTCTCCCCTTCCAGGGGGGGGGGGGGGGGGGCGAGGCACTAGGACCATGACAGAGGACACCCTGGCCAGGCACCTGGATTTACCTGCCCCCCCCCCTCTCTACCTGATACCTGCCTCCAATGGTTCTTTCTCCCCCTCAAGTCACTGAGTTGCCACACACCCAGAAACACGAAGACCACGACGTCTTTATGAAAAGCCATCTGACCAGTGTTTGTACTTTCTATATATTT
The DNA here is from genome assembly GCF_002021735.2 of Oncorhynchus kisutch. NCBI lineage: Eukaryota > Metazoa > Chordata > Actinopteri > Salmoniformes > Salmonidae > Oncorhynchus > Oncorhynchus kisutch. The sequence continues at coordinate 3,967,420 of NC_034187.2, forward strand.
CATTATGGATATTGTCTGCTGGCCGTTATTACTGCTTTTGCTCTTTCCTTATTAAAAAAAATGGTGAATGAAGGAAGAATATGCTTTCAATTTTAAATGAAAGACATTGTTAGAGAATTTAATGTATGCTTTTACACGGGTCTTGTAACTCTGTCATTTACAGCAAAGCAAATAAAGATGTGCGCCTACTGAGAGTGTTTACTTTTCTCCCCAAATGATTTCCCAAGAGGTATTTACTCCGTTATTCCATGTCATGGCTAGATGAGGCTGAAAAGCAACAACACAACACAACACAACTAATTCCTCACATTGGTACAACAATGTTCAGTCCGTTGAATATTCCACCAATGATCAAAATCAAAAGATGAATTCACAGTTTTATTAAACCTACAAAAAAAGGAACTTAATCAAAAGGTCATTGCCAGTTTTTTTTTCTTTTTTCAAAAAATAAATAATTAACAGTCACAGCCTCTCACCCTTTGTTTGCTTAACTGGGGGGGGGGGGGGGGGGGGGGGGTTGGTTTCCTATAGGCTGGGTGAGGCTCAACAGGCAGAATGGGTTCCAAAGGGCACCCTATTCCCTACAACTGTCCCTGTATAATGTACTACATTTGACCAGGGCCTTGGTCAGCATTAGTGCACTATGTATAGGGAATAAGGTGCCCTATTGGGACACAGCCAGTCTGTTGACGAAGCACCCTGAAATCAATCTCTCTCCTCATGGATATCCAAGCATTGGCTTGAGCTACTTTACACCGGGTTTGGCCGGTGTAGGCCGTCATTGTAAATAAGAATCTGTTCTTAACTGACTTGCCTAGTTAAATAAAGGTTAAATAAAATGTTTTAAAAATTGTGCAAGTCCACATTTTGGGAGAAGGACAATAGATATGCAGCCAATGTTAATGGTCACACCTTTTAGTCAGTAGTTTAAAATATAAATTAAAAGGTTTTCTACAAAAGGGCAAATAATAAAAGTTGTTGCTGTAGTTGGTAAGACAACGGAGAGTATAGGTTCATTATGGACTTCGAGAAACTTGTGGTAAACACCACACTTAGGCAGAAAACAGAATGTTCTATTCTCCACCCAAACGTTCTATTCTCCACCCAAACGTTCTATTCTCCACCCAAACGTTCTATTCTCCACCCAAACGTTCTATTCTCCACCCAAACGTTCTATTCTCCACCCAAACGTTCTATTCTCAACCAGACCCATCTTTTCAACAAATACACCATTTAACTCTCTCTCCATTTACATTTAGAATGTATTCCAGATTAACCAGTTCCCCATTACAAAAAAAAGATTCCAGTCAGAGTGCAGTATAACGACAAATACTGCATCCAAATTAAATTTTTTTTTACTGCATTAATTTTGTAGTGTAGCTACAGTTACAATGCAGTATAATTGCAGTTATTCTGTAATTACTGTGTCCAAATTACCAGTCGACTGAAGTTACTGCACTTTCAAAACTGCTCTTGTTTTGTAAGGGTCCCAATAATTTAGCTAGTAAACACCCCCTCTCTGGTTTATTATATTGTGAACTGTTGGGACTCGTTGTTTCCCCTGTTTAGGTCTACTACTCACAGATACTTGACTTAAGTCAAAAACGAAATTAACTGAAATACACTGGTCTCAAATACATTAGCATAATCTGAATACACAGAACCAAGGCCCCATTGTAAAATGATCTGCGGTTCACCATATTAAAACGTGTCCCAGGGCAATATGCTTAGCCCTGCCCACTGGGGCGAGGCTTACGGGGCATTTTTTGAAGTGAGCGCTGGTATCGTCATATTTCAACCGATCAAGTTGGCTGCATACATCGGTTGCATACATTCCCTTCGGACGGTTAAATGACACGACTCAACATCGCCATCTACCGGTCTTTGAACTAACACGACCCATGAGTAACGAGTACAACTGTATATTACTTTGAAGAGAATCAATAAAATGCTTTAATTTCAGTAACTTAATATTTCTAGACGACCTCAGTTAAAGCTATGAGCTGGATCATCCTGCAACACAGGACCAAAAGCCAGGCATTTGTTTCGCTACCATCCCCCATTGATACAATTATTGTTGTCGCTAACTAAAAACGTTAGTACTGAAACTAGGCGTAACTCGGAATTTAACACAGACATGTCAATGAACACGCAGACTATAACATCTAGTTGAAGATTAATACAACACCATGTAATATGTCAGACTGGTTTATAACCAAGACGTTTAAAAACAACACACTTCGCACGCTAGCTAACGCGTTAGCATCCGTTGATTGACATGCACGCAACATTTCAAAAGGCTAGCTAGCAATCGAATCTTTTTTTTTGTTTTAACTCTGGAAAACCACTTAAACACAAATTTAGATATGCTATTTTAAAACAAACAAAAACTAACCATGTTTTGGATAATTCCTTCACCGAGGTCTTGGCGTAAGTAAGGTATCTTGTTCAACTCGATATCAGCGTCTCGTCACTAGTTACCACACCCACAAAGTCATAAACCCCGCCTATTTCTAAAAATGTATGTTCTTAAAATTGTAATTAATACCTAACCTTAATAACCACACGGCTAACCGTATGTCTAACTCGAGCCTTAAATTAAGACCACAAAGCGAATTATTTTTGTTTTCATACATTTTTAACATAAAGCAAATTTTGACTTTGTGGCTATGCTATCTAGGAAACGGTATCGGCCAGAAAAGTACTTCCGGGTCACGGAATTTCGGTCATTTCAAGATAAAACTCGCCCACGTAATAGTAAAAAAAAAGGTGTAATTAACCTGTATTTATTCATGATATTCCGTATGAAAAATAATTGTCTAAACATTAACAATAATTCATATTTGTTCATATTAAGTGACATTTGCATTAAATTAAAACTATCTTTGCATTTGCATTAAAACTGACTATCCTACCGATCCTCGACTTCGGCGATGTCATCTACAAAATGGCTTCCAATACTCTACTCAGAAAACTGGATGCAGTTTATCACAGTGCCATCCACTTTGTTACTAAAGCACCTTATACCACCCACCACTGCGACCTGTATGCTCTAGTCGGCTGGCCCTCGCTACATATTCGTCGCCAGACCCACTGGCTCCAGGTCATCTACAAGTCCATGCTAGGTAAAGCTCCGCCTTATCTCAGGTCACTGGTCACGATGGCAACACCCACCCGTAGCACGCTCTCCAGCAGGTGTATCTCACTGATCATCCCTAAAGCCAACACCTCATTTGGCCACCTTTCCTTCCAGTTCTCTGCTGCCTGTGATTGGAATGAATTGCAAAAATCGTTGAAGTTGGAGACTTTTATCTCCCTCACCAACTTTAAACATCTGCTATCTGAGCAGTTAACCGATCACTGCAGCTGTACATAGTCTATCAGTAAATAGCCCACCCAATTTACCTACCGCATCCCCATACTGTTTTTATTTATTTACCTTTCTGCTCTTTTGCACACCAGTATCACTACCTGCACATGACCATCTGATCATTTATCACTCCAGTGTTAATCTGCTAAAATTGTAATTATTCTCCTACCTCCTCATGCCTTTTGCACACAATGTATATAGACTCTTTTTTTTCTACTGTGTTATTGATTTGTTTATTGTTTACTCCATGTGTAACTCTGTGTTGCTGTCTGTTCACACTGCTATGCTTTATCTTGGCCAGGTCGCAGTTGTAAATGAGAACTTGTTCTCAACTGGCGTACCTGGTTAAATAAAGGTGTTCTCAACTAGCCTACCTGGTTAAATAAAGGTGTTCTCAACTAGCCTACCTGGTTAAATAAAGGTGAACTGATCTACCTGGTTAAATAAAGGTGAACTGATCTACCTGGTTAAATAAAGGTGAAATAAAAAATAACAAATAAAATTAGGCTTTTAAAACATGTTCCAAGGGCAAATCAATTCAATTCAACCCTTACAACAACAACAAAAAGATTGCAGTTTTAAAACTGCAGTAAAAGCAGTGATGTAAAGTACATAAAAACACTACTAGTACTACTACTTGTTTTTTGGGGATATCTGTACTTTACTATTTATATTTTTGACAACATTTACTTTTACTTCACTACATTCCTAAAGAAAACGATGTACTTTTTACTCCATATATTTTTCCTGACACCCAAAAGTACTGGTTACATTTGCTTAATAGGACAGGAAACACAGTTGAACTGCAGTTATACTGCACTCTGACTGCAATATTTTTTCGTAAGGGAATACACTGTATATGAAATACAGTGGGGCAAAAAAGTATTTAGTCAGCCACCAATTTAGCAAGTTCTCCCCCTTAAAAAGATGAGAGAGACCTGTAATTTTCATCATATGTACACTTCAACTATGACAGACAAAATTAGGGGAAAAAATCCAGAAAATCACATTGTAGGATTTTTAATGAATTTATTTGCAAATTATGGTTAAAAATAAGTATTTGGTCACCTCCAAACAAGCAAGATTTCTGGCTCTCACAAATCTGTAACTTCTTCTTTAAGAGGCTCCTCTGTCCTCCACTCGTTACCTGTATTAATGGCACCTGTTTGAACTTGTTATCAGTATAAAAGACACCTGTCCACAACCTGAAACAGTCACACTCCAAACTCCACTATGGCCAAGACACCAGAAACAAAATTGTAGACCTGCACCAGGCTGGGAAGACTGAATCTGCAATAGGTAAGCAGTTTAGTTTGAAGACATCAACTGTGGGAGCAATTATTAGGAAATGGAAGACATACAAGACCACTGATAATCTCCCTCGATCTGGGGCTCCACGCAAGATCTCACCCCGTGGGGTCAAAATGATCACAAGAACGGTGGGCAAAAATCCCAGAACCACACGGGGGGACCTAGTGAATGACCTGCAGAGAGCTGGGACCAAAGTAACAAAGCCTACCATCAGTAACACACTACGCCGCCAGGGACTCAAATCCTGCAGTGCCAGACGTGTCCCCCTGCTTACGACAGTACATGTCCAGGCTCGTCTGAAGTTTGATAGAGAGCATTTGGATGATCCAGAAGAAGATTGTGAGAATGCCATATGGTCAGATGAAACCAAAATATAACTTTTTGGTAAAAACTCAACTCGTCAAGTTTGGAGGACAAAGACTGCTGAGTTGCATCCAAAGAACACCATACCTACTATGAAGCATGGGGGTGGAAACATCATGCTTTAGGGCTGTTTTTCTGCAAAGGGACCAGGACCACTGATCCGTGTAAAGGAAAGAATGAATGGGGCCATGTATCGTGAGATTTCAAGTGAAAACCTCCTTCCATCAGCAAGGGCATTGAAGATGAAACGTGGCTGGGTCTTTCAGCATGACAATGATCCCAAACGCACTGCCCGGGCAATGAAGGAGTGGCTTCATAAGAAGCATTTCAAGGTCCTGGAGTGGCCTAGCCAGTCTCCAGGTCTCAACCCCATAGAAAATCTTTGGAGGGAGTTGAAAGTCCGTGTTGTCCAGCAACAGCCACAAAACATCACTGCTCTAGAGGAGATCTGCATGGAGGAATGGGCCAAAATACCAGCAACAGTGTGTGAAAACCTTGTGAAGGCTTACAGAAAACATTTGACCTCTGTCATTGCCAACAAAGGGTATATAACAAAGTATTGAGATAAACTTTTGTTATTGACCAAATACTTATTTTCCACTATAATTTGCAAATAAATTCATAAATTCATCAAATTTTGTCTGTCATAGTTGAAGTGTACCTATGATGAAAATTACAGGCCTTTCTCATCTTTTTAAGTGGGAGAACTTGCACAATTGGTGGCTGACTAAATACTTTTTTGCCCCACTGTACATATTGGCTTACAGTATAAAGAGAAAACTATTATAGGTGCAGAAGTAAAAGTGGGGTTGGGATTAATCACTAGGTTCTGTAGAATCCATATATGGTGTTATTTCCTGGGGGACTGACATCTATATGCCCAGCAACACTTTCTACTCCACCCACTCCATTGGTCCCAATGCAATACACTGTAGGCCTACAATACACTGAAGTGATTAGTCACTTCAAAGAATAATGGACTGGCACACCTGTTAACAACCTAAATTAACCTGATAACGAGCCATACCTGTTAACGAACTAAATTAACCTGATGATGAGCCATACCTGTTAACAACCTAGATTAACCTCATTATGACGATCCATACCTGTTAACAACGTAGATTAGCCTGATGATGATGAGCAGGTTGTGCCTTTTACACATTTGAATCGGCCCAAGACCAGCCTTGACCTGTGCCAAAAACACTGACCCTTAAAATGGAGCCAATGGACACTATACGGTACAAATATACAGTAGACGTTTGTTTAGCTCTATAATGTAGGTGCCAAATTCTGACTGTTAGCAAGTGATTAAAACTTTAAAAAAAATTTTTTTTACTACTTTAACTAACTGCTTCAAAGTCATTAGTGTCATGGTCATTTATAGGTAGACCAGTCAGTGGCCTACATTGTGTTCATTTACAGGTAGACCAGTCAGTGACCTACATTGTGTTCATTTACAGGTAGACCAGTCAGTGACCTGTGGTGTGGTCATTTACAGGTAGACCAGTCAGTGACCTGTGGTGTGGTCATTTACAGGTAGACCAGTCAGTGACCTGTGGTGTGGTCATTTACAGGTAGACCAGTCAGTGACCTGTGGTGTGTTCATTTACAGGTAGACCAGTCAGTGACCTGTGGTGTGGTCATTTACAGGTAGACCAGTCAGTGACCTGTGGAGTGTTCATTTACAGGTAGACCAGTCAGTGACCTGTGGTGTGGTCATTTACAGGTAGACCAGTCAGTTACCTGCAGTGTGTTAATTTACAGCTGGACCAGTCAGTGACCTACAGTGCGTTAATATACAGGTAGACCAGTCAGTGACCTACAGTGCGTTAATTTACAGGTAGACCAGTCATTTACAGGTAGACCAGTCATTTACAGCTGGACCAGTCAGTGACCTACAGTGTGGTCATTTACAGGTAGACCAATCAGTGACCTGCAGTGTGTTAATTTACAGCTGGACCAGTCAGTGACCTACAGTGTGGTCATTTACAGGTAGACCAGTCAGTTACCTAAGGTGTGTTCATTTACAGGTAGACCAGTCAGTGACCTAAGGTGTGTTCATTTACAGGTAGACCAGTCAGTGACCTACATTGTGTTCATTTACAGGTAGACCAGTCAGTGACCTACATTGTGTTCATTTACAGGTAGACCAGTCAGTGACCTGTGGTGTGGTCATTTACAGGTAGACCAGTCAGTGACCTGTGGTGTGGTCATTTACAGGTAGACCAGTCAGTGACCTGTGGTGTGGTCATTTACAGGTAGACCAGTCAGTGACCTGTGGTGTGTTCATTTACAGGTAGACCAGTCAGTGACCTGTGGTGTGGTCATTTACAGGTAGACCAGTCAGTGACCTGTGGAGTGTTCATTTACAGGTAGACCAGTCAGTGACCTGTGGTGTGGTCATTTACAGGTAGACCAGTCAGTTACCTGCAGTGTGTTAATTTACAGCTGGACCAGTCAGTGACCTACAGTGCGTTAATTTACAGGTAGACCAGTCAGTGACCTACAGTGCGTTAATTTACAGGTAGACCAGTCATTTACAGGTAGACCAGTCATTTACAGCTGGACCAGTCAGTGACCTACAGTGTGGTCATTTACAGGTAGACCAATCAGTGACCTGCAGTGTGTTAATTTACAGCTGGACCAGTCAGTGACCTACAGTGTGGTCATTTACAGGTAGACCAGTCAGTTACCTAAGGTGTGTTCATTTACAGGTAGACCAGTCAGTGACCTAAGGTGTGTTCATTTACAGGTAGACCAGTCAGTTCCCTAAGGTGTGGTCATTTACAGGTAGACCAGTCAGTTACCTAAGGTGTGGTCATTTACAGGTAGACCAGTCAGTGACCTGTGGTGTGGTCATTTACAGGTAGACCAGTCAGTGACCTGTGGTGTGGTCATTTACAGGTAGACCAGTCAGTGACCTGTGGTGTGGTCATTTACAGGTAGACCAGTCAGTGACCTGCGGTGTTTTCATTTACAGGTAGACCAGTCAGTGACCTGCGGTGTTTTCATTTACAGGTAGACCAGTCAGTTACCTACATTGTGTTAATTTACAGGTAGACCAGTCAGTGACCTACGGTGTTAACTAACTGGCCTACCTGTAAATGACCTACATTATCTTAATGATGATGAGCAGGCTGCAGACCTCACACATTTAAAAAAAATATATTAATTTTTTTTTTTAAATCAGCCCAAGGACAGCCTGCATCAGGTGAAGTGTTGGCGTGACAACAAAAAATCAACAATTTTTTTGAGTCAGTGTCCAAGTAAGATCAACCCGCTATAGCTTAGCATCACCCCAGTTATTCCTATAGCCTATCAACAGTTAACAATGCTTTTCTTCAACCCACTCTGGTCGCAAATTAATCAAAAAGGTGTCAAATCAAAACAATGTGCATCTTGGATTTTTTTTTTGGGGGGGGGGACTGAAAGTAGCAGGGATGTGGGTTTGGGTTTTTTGGGGGGACTGAAAGTAGCAGGGATGTGGGTTTGGGTTTTTTGGGGGGACTGAAAGTAGCAGGGATGTGGGTTTGGGTTTTTTGGGGGGACTGAAAGTAGCAGGGATGTGGGTTTGGGTTTTTTGGGGGACTGAAAGTAGCAGGGATGTGGGTTTGGGTTTTTTGGGGGGACTGAAAGTAGCAGGGATGTGGGTTTGGGTTTTTTGGGGGGACTGAAAGTAGCAGGGATGTGGGTTTGGGTTTTTTGTGAAATATTATTACCTCATAAAATAGCAATGTGCCAGTCTGGAAAAGGTAGACTCTAGTGAATAGACTGGACCGTGGTTTAACAGATACGCAATCAATCATTTTTTTCTCTACAGTACTACATTTGTACCGTATAGTGTCCAGGCATCCCATTATAAACTGTTTGACCGCAGAAAAAGTCCAGACCTAGCTTTTTATGTTCAAACTCACCATTTCTTGTATTCTAAGGGACTCTAGACAGTATAATGCGCCCTGACTTTATGGACACACTATCAATTGTTTTTTCCTGTACAGTGCAATTTGTTTGCCCAACACAACACATCCCTTTAAAAAAAAAAAAGATTCCTGTCAGAGTGCAATATAACTGCAGTATGCTACAAATACCGCAGTAATTTAGCAGTATAACTGCAGTATGCTACAAATACCGCAGTAATTTAGCAGTATAACTGCAGTATGCTACAAATACCGCAGTAATTTAGCAGTATAACTGCAGTATGCTACAAATACCGCAGTAATTTAGCAGTATAACTGCAGTATGCTACAAATACCGCAGTAATTTAGCAATATAACTGCAGTATACTACAAATACCGCAGTAACTTAGCAGTATAACTGCAGTATGCTACAAATACCGCAGTAATTTAGCAATATAACTGCAGTATACTACAAATACCGCAGTAACTTAGCAGTATAACTGCAGTATGCTACAAATACCGCAGTAACTTAGCAATATAACTGCAGTATGCTACAAATACCGCAGTAATTTAGCAGTATAACTGCAGTATGCTACAAATACCGCAGTAACTTAGCAATATAACTGCAGTATGCTACAAATACCGCAGTAATTTAGCAGTATAACTGCAGTATGCTACAAATACCGCAGTAATTTAGCAGTATAACTGCAGTATGCTACAAATACCGCAGTAACTTAGCAATATAACTGCAGTATGCTACAAATACCGCAGTAACTTAGCAGTATAACTGCAGTATGCTACAAATACCGCAGTAACTTAGCAATATAACTGCAGTATGCTACAAATACCGCAGTAACTTAGCAGTATAACTGCAGTATGCTACAAATACCGCAGTAATTTAGCAATATAACTGCAGTATGCTACAAATACCGCAGTAATTTAGCAGTATAACTGCAGTATGCTACAAATACCGCAGTAACTTAGCAGTATAACTGCAGTATGCTACAAATACCGCAGTAATTTAGCAGTATAACTGCAGTATGCTACAAATACCGCAGTAACTTAGCAGTGTAAATGCAGTATGCTACAAATACCGCAGTAACTTAGCAGTATAACTGCAGTATGCTACAAATACCGCAGTAATTTAGCAATATAACTGCAGTATGCTACAAATACCGCAGTAACTTAGCAATATAACTGCAGTATGCTACAAATACCGCAGTAACTTAGCAATATAACTGCAGTATGCTACAAATACCGCAGTAACTTAGCAGTGTAAATGCAGTATGCTACAAATACCGCATTAATTTAGCAGTATAACTGCAGTATGCTACAAATACCGCAGTAATTTAGCAGTGTAAATGCAGTATGCTACAAATACCGCATTAATTTAGCAGTATAACTGCAGTATGCTACAAATACCGCAGTAATTTAGCAGTGTAAATGCAGTATGCTACAAATACCGCATTAATTTAGCAGTATAACTGCAGTATGCTACAAATACCGCATTAATTTAGCAGTATAACTGCAGTATGCTACAAATACCGCATTAATTTAGCAGTATAACTGCAGTATGCTACAAATACCGCAGTAATTTAGCAGTATAACTACAGTATGCTACAAATACCGCAGTAATTTAGCAGTATAACTGCAGTATGCTACAAATACCGCAGTAACTTAGCAATATAACTGCAGTATGCTACAAATACCGCAGTAACTTAGCAGTATAACTGCAGTATGCTACAAATACCGCAGTAATTTAGCAGTGTAAATGCAGTATGCTACAAATACCGCATTAATTTAGCAGTATAACTGCAGTATGCTACAAATACCGCAGTAATTTAGCAGTATAACTGCAGTATGCTACAAATACCGCAGTAACTTAGCAGTATAACTGCAGTATGCTACAAATACCGCAGTAACTTAGCAGTATAACTGCAGTATGCTACAAATACCGCAGTAACTTAGCAGTATAACTGCAGTATGCTACAAATACCGCAGTAACTTAGCAGTATAACTGCAGTATGCTACAAATACCGCAGTAACTTAGCAGTATAACTGCAGTATGCTACAAATACCGCAGTAACTTAGCAGTATAACTGCAGTATGCTACAAATACCGCAGTAACTTAGCAGTATAACTGCAGTATGCTACAAATACCGCAGTAACTTAGCAGTATAACTGCAGTATGCTACAAATACCGCAGTAACTTAGCAGTATAACTGCAGTATGCTACAAATACCGCAGTAACTTAGCAGTATAACTGCAGTATGCTACAAATACCGCAGTAACTTAGCAGTATAACTGCAGTATGCTACAAATACCGCAGTAACTTAGCAGTATAACTGCAGTATGCTACAAATACCGCAGTTATACTTAGCAGTATAACTGCAGTTGCAGTTGGAGTTAATGTGCAATAACTGCTTCCAAAAAAAAACACAGTCCACAGCAGTTACTGCACTTTTACTGCAGTTTTAAAAACTGCAATCTTTTTTTTAGTAAGAGTAAAACCTTTCTTTAAAATGACATATCACATTTGCATCCAAATCAAATGCTATTGGTCGCATACACATATTTAGCAGTAGTATCTAATAATACACAACAATACACACAAATCTAAAAGTAAAAGAATGGAATTTAAAAATATATAAATACTAGGATAAGCAATGTCGGAGTCCAGATTATAAATATATAGATATATATACAGTACCACCTACTCATTCCAGGGTTTTTCTTTATTTTTGCTATTTTTTACATTGTTGATGCCGGAGGGGAGGGCTACTGTATAATCAGATCTTAACCAACCATGCCAATTTGTTTGTTTTTCACATTTTTCGTAACTTGTTTTGTACATAATGTTGCTGCTACTATCTCTTATGACCGAAAAGAGCTTCTGGACATCTGACCTGCGATTGCTCACCTCAATCTGGACAAAGAGTTCTTCTTCAATGAGTCGGATGGGAGGGACATACTACTACAGACACCCGACCAGGCCCAGATCCTCAATGACTCGGACGGGTGGGATATAATACAGACACCCGACCAGGCCCAGATCCGACCAGGCCCAGATCCGACCAGGCCCAGATCCGACCAGGCCCAGATCCGACCAGGCCCAGATCCTCAATGAGTCGGATGGGAGGGACATACTACTACAGACACCCGACCAGGCCCAGATCCTCAATGAGTCGGACAGGAGGGATATACCACTACAGACACCCGACCAGGCCCAGATCCGACCAGGCCCAGATCCGACCAGGCCCAGATCTGACCAGGCCCAGATCCTCAATGAGTCGGATGGGAGGGACATACTACTACAGACACCAGACCAGGCCCAGATCCGACCAGGCCCAGATCCGACCAGGCCCAGATCCTCAATGAGTTGGACGGGAGGGATATACTACTACAGACACCCGACCAAGCCCAGATCCGACCAGGCCCAGATCCGACCAGGCCCAGATCCGACCAGGCCCAGATCCGACCAGGCCCAGATCCGACCAGGCCCAGATCCTCAATGAGTTGGACGGGAGGGATATACTACTACAGACACCCGACCAAGCCCAGATCCGACCAGGCCCAGATCCGACCAGGCCCAGATCCGACCAGGCCCAGATCCGACCAGGCCCAGATCCGACCAGGCCCAGATCCTCAATGAGTCGGATGGGAGGGATATACTACTACAGACACCAGACCAGGCCCAGATCCTCAATGAGTCAGACAGGAGGGATATAATACAGACACCCGACCAGATCTGACCAGGCCCAGATCCTCAATGAGTCGGACAGGAGGGATATACTACTACAGACACCCGACCAGGCCCAGATCCGACCAGGCCCAGATCCGACCAGGCCCAGATCCGACCAGGCCCAGATCCGACCAGGCCCAGATCCTCAATGAGTTGGACGGGAGGGATATACTACTACAGACACCCGACCTGGCCCAGATCCGACCAGGCCCAGATCCTCAATGAGTCGGACGGGAGGAATATACTACTACAGACACCAGACCAGGCCCTGATCCTCAATGAGTCGGACGGGAGGGATATAGTACTACAGACACCCGACCAGATCTGACCAGGCCCAGATCCTCAATGAGTCGGACGGGAGGGATATACTACTACAGACACCAGACCAGATCTGACCAGGCCCAGATCCTCAATGAGTCGGACGGGAGGGATATACTACTATAGACACCAGACCGCTGGAGAAGGAAACTGAGAAAAGATCAGGGTGCCTTGTGAGGATCAGGCGAGGATTGGCTAATCTGCCCTTGCCTTCCGTCCTGCTAGCTAATGTTCAATCACCGGAAAATAAATGGGACGAGCTGAGAGCATGTATATCCTAATGGGACATTAAAAATCTTATGTTTATAGGATAAAACAGCAGCCTCTGGTAAGACATGGGGAAGGGGCCTATGCATACATGTGAACAACAGCTGGTGCACGATATCTAAGGAAGTCTCAAGGTTTTGCTCGCCTGAGGTAGAGTATCTCATGATAAGCTGTAGACCACACTATCTACCTAGAGAGTTTATCTGTATTTTTCGTAGCTGTCTACATACCACCACAGGCCGATGCTGGCACTAAGACCGCACTCAATGAGCTGTATAAGGCCATAAGCAAACAGGAAAATGCTCATCCAGAGGCGGCGCTCCTAGTGGCCGGGGACTTTAATGCAGGGAAACTTAAATCAGTTGTACCTAATTTCTATCAGCATGTTAAATGTGCAACCAGAGGGAAAAAAAACTCTAGACCACCTTTACTCCACACACAGAGACACGTACAAAGCTCTCCCTCTCCCTTCATTTGGCAAATCTGTCCATAATTATATCCTCCTGATTCCTGCTTACAAGGAAAAACTAAAGCAGGAAGCACCAGTGACTTGCTCAATACGGAAGTGGTCAGATAAATTAGATGCTAAACTACAGGACTGCTTTTCTAGCACAAACTGGAATATTTTCTGGGATTTTTCCGATGGAATTGAGGAGTGCACCACATCAGTCACTGGCTTCATCAATAAGTACATCGAGGACGTCGTCCCCGCAGTGACTGAACGTATATACCCCAACCAGAAACCATAGATTACAGGAAACATTCACACTGAGCTAAAGGGTAAAAGAGGTTTCAAGGAGCGGGACTCTAACCCAGAATATTATAAGAAATCCCGCTATGCCCTCCGATGAACCATCAAACAGGCAAAGCGTCTATACAGGGCTAAGATCGAATCGTACTACAATGGCTCTGACGCTCGTTGGACGTGACAGGGCTTGCAAACTATTACAGACTACAAAGGGAAGCACAGCCGAGAGCTGGCCAGTGACATGAGCCTACCAGATGAGCTCAATAACTTCTATGCTCGCTTCTCTCAACCAGCTTCACCTGGAATGCTTTTCCAACAGTCTTGAAGGATTTCCCACATATCCTAAGCACTTGTTGGCAGCTTTTCCTTCACTCTGCGGTCCAACTCATCCCAAACCATCTCAATTGGGTTGATGTCGGGTGATTGTGGAGGCCAGGTCATCTGATGCAGCACTCCATCACTCTCCTTCCTGGTCAAATAGCCCTTACACAGCCTGGAGGTGTCCTGTTGAAAAACAAATGATAGTCCCACTAAGCGCAAACCAGGTGGGATGGTGTATCGCTGCAGAATACTGTGGTAGCCATGCTGGTTAAGTGTGCCTTGAATTCTAAATAAATCCCTGTCAGTGTCACCAGCGAAGCACCCCCACACCATCACATCACCTCCTCCATGCTTCACGGTGGGAAACACACATGCAGAGATCATCTGTTCACCTACTCTTATTCTCACAAAGACACTGCAGTTGGAACCAAAAATCTTAAATTTGGACTCATCAGACTAAAGGACAGATTTCCACCGTTCTAATGTCCATCGCTCGTGTTTCTTGGCCCAAGCAAGTCTCTTCTTCTTATTGGTGGCCTTTCTTCGCAGCAGTTCGACCATGAAGGCCTGATTCACACACACTCCTCTGAACAGTTGATGTTGAGATGTGTCTGTTACTTGAACTCTGTGAAGCATTTATTTGGGCTGAAATGTCTGAGGCTGGTAACTCTAATGAACTTATCCTCTGCAGCAGAGGTAACTCTGGGTCTTCCTTTCCTATGGCGGTCCTCATGAGAGCCACTTTCATCATAGCGCTTGATGTTTTTTGAGACTGCACTTGAAGAAAAATGTCAAGAACTTTGAAATTTTCCGGATTGACTGACCTTCATGTCTTAAAGTAATGATGACCGTCGTTTCTCTTTGCTTATTTGAGCTGTTCTTGCCATAATGTGGACGTGGTCTTTTACCAAATAGGTCTATCTTCTGTATACCACCCCCCTACCGTGTCACAACACAACTGATTTGCTCAAACGCGTTAAGAAGGAAAGAAATTACACAAGTTAACTTTTTAACAAGGCACACCTGTTAATTAAAATGCATTCCAGGTGACTACCTCATGGGATGTATAGACATTATGGACGGTATGTGGATAGAATACATAGTTTATCTGACGAATACGTGGATCCAATAGTACATTCACAGCAATAGTTGAATAGGATGGACTTGACTAGAATACAGCAGATATATATGAAGTGGGTAAAACAGTGTGCAAACATTAAAGTGACCAGTGTTCCATTATTAAAGTGACCAGTGTTCCATTATTAAAGGGACCAGTGTTCCATTATTAAAGTGACCAGTGTTCCATTATTAAAGTGACCAGTGTTCCATTATTAAAGTGACCAGTGTTCCATTATTAAAGGGACCAGTGTTCCATTATTAAAGTGACCAGTGTTCCATTATTAAAATGACCAGTGTTCCATTATTAAAGGGACCAGTGTTCCATTATTAAAGTGACCAGTGTTCCATTATTAAAGTGACCAGTGTTCCATTATTAAAGGGACCAGTGTTCCATTATTAAAGTGACCAGTGTTCCATTATTAAAGTGACCAGTGTTCCATTATTAAAGGGACCAGTGTTCCATTATTAAAGTGACCAGTGTTCCATTATTAAAGTGACCAGTGTTCCATTATTAAAGTGACCAGTGTTCCATTATTAAAGTGACCAGTGTTCCATTATTAAAGTGACCAGTGTTCCATTATTAAAATGACCAGTGTTCCATTATTAAAGGGACCAGTGTTCCATTATTAAAGGGACCAGTGTTCCATTATTAAAGTGACCAGTGTTCCATTATTAAAGTGACCAGTGTTCCATTATTAAAGTGACCAGTGTTCCATTATTAAAGGGACCAGTGTTCCATTATTAAAGTGACCAGTGTTCCATTATTAAAGTGACCAGTGTTCCATTATTAAAGGGACCAGTGTTCCATTATTAAAGTGACCAGTGTTCCATTATTAAAGGGACCAGTGTTCCATTATTAAAGTGACCAGTGTTCCATTATTAAAATGACCAGTGTTCCATTATTAAAGGGACCAGTGTTCCATTATTAAAGTGACCAGTGTTCCATTATTAAAGTGACCAGTGTTCCATTATTAATGTGACCAGTGTTCCATTATTAAAGTGACCAGTGTTCCATTATTATAGTGACCAGTGTTCCATTATTAAAGGGACCAGTGTTCCATTATTAAAGTGACCAGTGTTCCATTATTAAAGGGACCAGTGTTCCATTATTAAAGTGACCAGTGTTCCATTATTAAAGTGACTAGTGTTCCATTATTAAAGTGACCAGTGTTCCATGTTTATGTACACAGGGCAGCAGCCTCTAAGGTGCAGGGATGAGTACCCGGGTGGTAGCCGCCTAGTGACGAGGTTCAGGGCAGGGTACTTGGTGGAGGCCGGCTAGTGATGACTATTTAACAGTATGATAGCCTTGAGATAGAAGCTGTTTTTCAGTCTCTCGGTCCCAGCTTTGAAGCACCTGTACTGACCTCGCCTCCTGGATGACAGCTGGGTGAACAGGCCCTGGCTCGGGTTGGCTGAGGTCCTTGATGATCTTCCTGTGACACCAGGTGCTGTAGATGTCCTGAAGGGCAGGCAATAGCACCCGTTAATATACAAGAATCATGCAATGAAAATAATGTATTTAAAAAAATAATTGTATTGTCATTTTATATATATATATATATATACATTTTTTAATATATTTTTTTACCAGTAGGCTACTATGTTCTTTACATTAATTTACTTACGCTCTAACCATTGCTTAATGTGGTCCACTTTACAATATTCTTTATCTTATATAAAGTAGTAATTGTCATTAGTTTAGATTCCCCCATGTTGTTATACAATTACATTAAAAAATTAACATGATGCACTATGAAAAGCTGCAAAAAATATTCATTTTTTGATTTCATACAAATAGTGTTTAATAGACCAGATGCTTTTCAACTTTCTTTGGAGAAACTGTTGTAATGAACACTTATGAGAATGGTGGACTGAATTTTCTGGACTTTTCTACTTTAAATAATACTCTTAAGATCAATTGGATAAAACAATTCCTAAGAAGACCCACTTCTATCTGGAATTTTATTCCTCATCGTGTCTTCTCTACTTTTGGTGGCCTTAACTTCATGTTGTTTTGCAATTATAATATTGACAAAGTTCCAGTGAAACTTTCTGCTTTTCATCGGCAGGTTTTCTTGTCATGGTCCTTAACTTATAAACACAATTTTTCTCCACACAGATATTATATATGGAATAATCGGGATATATTGTATAAAAATACCTCTCTGTTTTTAGAATATTGGTTCCGAAATAATCTATAAATATAAATAAGTAATAAAATAATATCCTATTGGTGAGCCAACTGGTAAATGCAGAGGGTCTTTTACCCTCAGGTGTTGCTTTGTTATTCAGGAACATGTCAAGACCTGACCCTCAGAGCCTACCTTCTATTGACCCTGTTGACTCATCAGTAGGAAAGATTTGTTTCTCTTTTGGTCCATTCAACAACAGAGCGATATGATCCTTCTTTCAGCAGGATGTTGTATCTATACCTTATGTCATTCCCTCAGGCGGGGCTGGGGCTGGGCTTTTCTGCTGCTTCCCTCACTTGAATCGGACCATTTGTCCTTCCTTGTCGGAAGTGGTCACATTTTTTTTTTAATTCATGATTATTGGGTTCTGGGCTTTCCTGTGTCCTTTTCGGAATGGGAGGTATAACTCCTATAACATTAGTCCTCATCATTCAAATTTTTCAAATTAAATCATGAAGTGATTAGAGGGACAATAGAGCACTGAGTATCAGGCCATCAATGAGGGACATTAGAACGCTGAGTATCAGGTCATCAATGAGGGACATTAGAACGCTGAGTACCAGGTCATCAATGAGGGACATTAGAACGCTGAGTATCAGGTCATCAATGAGGGCCTTATTGGAATGGATTTATTGACTGTTGGAAAAAAGTTTGGATGTTGCCACACACATACCTACTTGTTAACAAAATTAAGGAAGTTTCCTTTAAAATTATTCATAAATATTATCCTGCCAACCACTATATGAAGAAGTTTAAGGAAAACATCAACTCAAATAGCTCCTTATGTAATGACCACCCAGAAACAGTGTTGCATCTTTTTTGGCATTGTATGCATGTAAGAAAACTGTGGCAAGACATCAGTAGGTTTATAATTGAACACATTTATGAAGATTTTACACTATTGTGGAGAGATGTACTGTTTGGATTCTTTACATACAATAGAAATAAGCGGAATCATTTTTATGTCATTAATTTCATTTATTCCAAATTTCATATACACAAATGTAAATTTACAAACAGAAAACCACATTTTCGTACCCTACAAAAAGAAATTGAACTGTATTTTAAGACGGTTAAATGCTCTACTAACAAAAAAGCTGTTAGAATTGTAAGTATATGCATGTCCCTTAAGGTCCTTGTGTAATTGTAATGTGATATTGTAGCCCCCAGCCCCGCCCCCAGCCCCGCCCCGAGCCCAGCCCCAGCCCCGCCCCAGCCCAGCCCCCGCCCCCAGCGGGGCGGGGGCTGGGCTTTTCTGCTGCTTCCCTCACTTGAATCGGACCATTTGTCCTTCCTTGTCGGAAGTGGTCACATTTTTTTTAAATTCATGATTATTGGGTTCTGGGCTTTCCTGTGTCCTTTTCGGAATGGGAGGTATAACTCCTATAACATTAGTCCTCATCATTCAAATTTTTCAAATTAAATCATGAAGTGATTAGAGGGACAATAGAGCACTGAGTATCAGGCCATCAATGAGGGACATTAGAACGCTGAGTATCAGGTCATCAATGAGGGACATTAGAACGCTGAGTACCAGGTCATCAATGAGGGACATTAGAACGCTGAGTATCAGGTCATCAATGAGGGACATTAGAGCGCTGAGTATCAGGTCATCAATGAGGGACATTAGAGCGCTGAGTATCAGGTCATCAATGAGGGACATTAGAGCGCTGAGTATCAGGTCATCAATGAGGGACATTAGAGCGCTGAGTATCAGGTCATCAATGAGGGACATTAGAGCGCTGAGTATCAGGTCATCAATGAGGGACATTAGAACGCTGAGTACCAGGTCATCAATGAGGGACATTAGAGTGCTGAGTATCAGGCCATCAATGAGGGACATTAAAACACTGAGTACCAGGTCATCAATGAGGGACATTAGAACGCTGAGTACCAGGTCATCAATGAGGGACATTAGAACGCTGAGTACCAGGTCATCAATGAGGGACATTAGAACGCTGAGTACCAGGTCATCAATGAGGGACATTAGAACGCTGAGTACCAGGTCATCAATGAGGGACATTAGAGCGCTGAGTATCAGGTCATCAATGAGGGACATTAGAGCGCTGAGTACCAGGTCATCAATGAGGGACATTAGAGCGCTGAGTACCAGGTCATCAATGAGGGACATTAGAGCGCTGAGTACCAGGTCATCAATGAGGGACGTTAGAGTGCTGGGTACCAGGTCATCAATGAGGGACATTAGAGCGCTGAGTACCAGGCCAGACGACATGGCTCTGGATACACAAACGTGGTTGGCCCGATAAGTGTGACACCTCAACGTTGTTGTTATTACTGGAGTTACTGTCACCGCCGGTGAGGATCCTACCTCATAAATGGGAGGGTTTTGGTTGACTCAATGAATGATGAGTAGCCTGGTCCCCTATATGGCTTTCATTTTAGTTGGTAAGACGGCACAAACAGATCTGGGACCAGGCTAGTTAACGACCATAGGAGTTGACAAGACAACACAAACAGATCTGGGACCAGGCTAGTTAACGACCATAGGAGTTGACAAGACAACACAAACAGATCTGGGACCAGGCTAGTTAACGACCATAGGAGTTGACAAGACAACACAAACAGATCTGGGACCAGGCTAAATTATATCAGCCATGTTATTCTGTGATGCTGTATGCCGATTGTCCCCACAGTTGTGAACAGAAACACAGAAATATTGATCGATGTGCGTTTCCCCTGTTAAACAGGTCCCCCTCTGTTCCCCCTCCAGGCGACTAAGGCTCCAGTGCCAACCCAGAACCAGCCCACCGAGCTGAGGGTACGGGCCAGAGGCGGGGGCGTGGTGGAGCAGAATGGACAGCCCGCCATCACAGCCCCCCCACAACGCCCCCCCCCCAGGTGGTAGAGAGCGAGGAGGACGAGGATGAAGAGTTGACACTGAAGTACGGGGCCAAGCACGTCATCATGCTGTTCGTCCCATCACGCTCTGCATGGTGGCCGTCGCGGCAACCATCAAGTCCGTCAGCTTCCACACCCAGAACGACGGACAGAGGGCTGTGAGTACTGGCGACGTTATGACAATGTACTGGTGACGCTATGACAACGTACTGGTGACGTTATGACAACGTACTGACAACATACTGACAACATACTGACAACGTACTGGCGACGTTATGACAGTGTACTGACAACGTACTGACTACGTACTGACAACGTACTGGTGACGTTATGACAACGTACTGACAACGTACTGACAACGTACTGGTGACGTTATGACAACGTACTGACAACGTACTGGTGATGTTATGACAACGTACTGACAACGTACTGGTGACGTTATGACAACGTACTGACAACGTACTGGTGATGTTATGACAACGTACTGACAACGTACTGGTGACGTTATGACAACGTACTGACAACGTACTGGCGACGTTATGTCAGCGTACTGACAACGTACTGACAACGTACTGGTGACGTTATGACAACGTACTGACAACGTACTGACAACGTACTGGTGACGTTATGACAACGTACTGACAACGTACTGATAACGTACTGACTACGTACTGACAACGTACTGGTGACGTTATGACAACGTACTGACAACGTACTGACAACGTACTGACTACGTACTGACAACGTACTGGTGACGTTATGACAACGTACTGACAACGTACTGACAACGTACTGACAACGTACTGACAACGTACTGGTGACGTTATGACAACGTACTGACAACGTACTGACAACGTACTGGTGACGTTATGACAACGTACTGACAACGTGGTGATGTTCTGAGTTAAGGAGATGGAGGAAATAGAACGGGGGAGAGAGGGGGTTGTTGTAACCACGGTTACAGATTGAACGGGGAGAGAGAGGGTTGTTGTAACCACGGTTACAGATTGAACGGGGAGAGAGAGGGTTGTAAGCACGGTTACAGAGATTGAACGGGGAGAGAGAGGGTTGTAAGCACGGTTACAGAGATTGAACGGGGAGAGAGAGGGTTGTAAGCACGGTTACAGAGATTGAACGGGAGGGAGGGTTGTTGTAACCACGGTTACAGATTGAGAGAGAGAGAGAGGGTTGTTGTAACCACGGCTACAGATTGAACGGGGGGGACGGAGGGTTGTTGTAACCACGGCTACAGATTGAACGGGGGGAGGGAGGGTTGTTGTAACCCCGGCTACAGATTGAACGGGGGGAGGGTTGTTGTAACCACGGTTACAGATTGAACGGGAGGGAGGGTTGTTGTAACCACGGTTACAGATTGAACGGGAGGGAGGGTTGTTGTAACCACGGTTACAGATTGAACGGGGAGAGAGAGAGGGTTGTTGTAACCACGGCTACAGATTGAACGGGGGGGAGGGAGGGTTGTTGTAACCACGGCTACAGATTGAACGGGGGGAGGGAGGGTTGTTGTAACCCCGGCTACAGATTGAACGGGGGGAGGGTTGTTGTAACCACGGTTACAGATTGAACGGGGGAGAGGGAGGGTTGTTGTAACCACGGCTACAGGTGGTCTCAGAGTGAGTCAGGATTGCAGAATATGGAACAAGGAGTGACTTGTTGTTTGACATTGGGTGCAGTTGATCAGCAGAACCACTAGATGGCGATAATACAACACATAATATGTTGATGGGCCATCGTTACAGATCTAACCGGGCCACTGGCAGAACTATGTGCTTGACCTAATAACAAAAAGGCCCATTGTTCAGTGTTTTTTACCTGTAGGCTGTAGGTCAAACACCAGAAACACAGACTAGATAATAATACAAAGTAAAGGGAGGGTTTGTATATATTCAAGATAAGATGCTCTTTGAGTATTTCTGATAGTTGTCTGCAGCTGTAACAATGTTGTCTGGGATCATGATACAGTGCCTTCAAAAACTATTTATGCCGCTTATTAAACTTATTCCACGTCTTGTTTTTATAGCTTGAATTCAGAATGTATTAAATACCTAAAAATCCTCGCCCATCTAATAACCCATAATGACAAAGTGAAAACATGTTTATATAATTATATAATATATAATATATAATTATATAATAACAGAAAAATATTTCCTGTACTTGGCTCCATTTAGTTTCTTTTTGAGTATTCCCACCCCTGAGTCAACACATGTTGGAATCACCATTGGCAACGCCAGCGATTACAGTTGAGTCATTCTGGGTAAGTCTCTCAGAGCATTCTGGGTAAGTCTCTCAGAGCATTCTGGGTAAGTCTCTCAGAGCTTTCCACACCTCGATTGTACAATATTTGCCCATTTATTTATTATTTTCAACATTCTTCAAGCTCTGTCAAATTGGTTGTTGATCATTGCTAGACAGCCATTTTCAAGTTTTGCCATAGATTTTCAAGTGGATTTTAAGTCAAAATATGTATTTAATTCAGGACAAAAAAAAGTGAACTGCTTTGCCACATATTACTATATATTACATATATTACTATATATTACTATATATTACTACATATTACATATATTACTATATATTACTATATATTACTATATATTACATATATTACTATATATGACTATATATTACATATATTACTATATATTACTATATATTACATATATTACTATATATTACTATATATTACATATATTACTATATATTACATATATTACTATATATTACTATATATTACATATATTACTATATATTACTATATATTACATATATTACTATATATTACATATATTACTATATATTACTATATATTACATATATTACTATATATTACTATATATTACATATATTACTATATATTACTATATATTACATATATTACTATATATTACTATATATTACATATATTACTATATATTACTATATATTACTATATATTACTATATATTACATTACTATATATTACTATATATTACATATATGACTATATATTACTATATATTACTATATATTACTATATATTACATATATTACTATATATTACTATATATTACATATATTACTATATATTACTATATATTACATTTTTACTATATATTACTATATATTACTATATATTACATATATTACTATATATTACTATATATTACTATATATTACATATATTACTATATATTACTATATATTACTATATATTATATATATTACTATATATTACTATATATTACTATATATTATATATATTACTATATATTACATATATTACTATATATTACATATATTACTATATATTACTATATATTACTATATTTTACATATATTACTATATATTACTATATATTACTATATATTACATATATTACTATATATTACTATATATTACATATATTACTATATATTACTATATATTACATATATTACTATATATTACTATATATTACTATATATTACTTTAGTGCTTTGTTGCAAACAGGATGCATGTTTTTGGGATATTTTTTATTCTGTACAGACTTCTCTTCACTCTGTCATTTAGGTCAACGCATCAAAAACACACCTTCCACGTTGTTCATTACTTTCAATAGAACGCATAGCCCCTCGTTGATTATCCCTGACACGGAACCCAAACCGGCTGCGCGTGTGCGCCACCGTGCGCTATTTTGCATGCTATTGATGACCCTCTTGCTTTACAGTTGTCTATCACTGCTGTTTCTACTGGATACTACGCTAGACAAGGCAGTGAATCTGGTGTCCAGATGATATCTTGTGGATGTATGACGTTTGTCGTCTTAAACAGCCTCTGCCACAGTTTTCCAGCTCAACTTCTTCTAATCTCATATCCCCATAGCTGCCTAGCTAATGCATCTACCTCTCTCCCTCTCCAGCAACCATGGTGTGGCTGCTCAACATGGCAGACACTGGCCTCGGAAACAGACGGAGAGTCTCAGCCTGATAGTCAAGGTGACTCTACTTCACCTGTAGGAGAGTCTCAGCCTGATAGTCAAGGTGACTCTACTTCACCTGTAGGAGAGTCTCAGCCTGATAGTCAAGGTGACTCTTCTTCACCTGTAGGAGGGTCTCAGCCTGATAGTCGAGGTGATCTCTTCTTCACCTGTAGGAGAGTCTCAGCCTGATAGTCAAGGTGACTCTTCTTCACCTGTAGGAGGGTCTCAGCCTGATAGTCGAGGTGATCTCTTCTTCACCTGTTGGAGAGTCTCAGCCTGATAGTCAAGGTGACTCTTCTTCACCTGTAGGAGAGTCTCAGCCTTATAGTCAAGGTGACTCTTCTTCACCTGTAGGAGGGTCTCAGCCTGATAGTCAAGGTGACTCTTCTTCACCTGTAGGAGAGTCTCAGCCTGATAGTCAAGGTGACTCTTCTTCACCTGTAGGAGAGTCTCAGCCTGATAGTCGAGGTGACTCTACTTCACCTGTAGGAGGGTCTCAGCCTGATAGTCGAGGTGACTCTACTTCACCTGTAGGAGGGTCTCAGCCTGATAGTCAAGGTGATCTCTTCTTCACCTGTAGGAGAGTCTCAGCCTGATAGTCGAGGTGATCTCTTCTTCACCTGTAGGAGAGTCTCAGCCTGATAGTCGAGGTGATCTCTTCTTCACCTGTAGGAGGGTCTCAGCCTGATAGTCGAGGTGATCTCTTCTTCACCTGTAGGAGGGTCTCAGCCTGATAGTCGAGGTGATCTCTTCTTCACCTGTAGGAGGGTCTCAGCCTGATAGTCGAGGTGATCTCTTCTTCACCTGTAGGAGGGTCTCAGCCTGATAGTCAAGGTGACTCTTCTTCACCTGTAGGAGGGTCTCAGCCTGATAGTCAAGGTGACTCTTCTTCACCTGTAGGAGAGTCTCAGCCTGATAGTCGAGGTGATCTCTTCTTCACCTGTAGGAGGGTCTCAGCCTGATAGTCAAGGTGACTCTTCTTCACCTGTAGGAGGGTCTCAGCCTGATAGTCAAGGTGATCTCTTCTTCACCTGTAGGAGAGTCTCAGCCTGATAGTCGAGGTGATCTCTTCTTCACCTGTAGGAGGGTCTCAGCCTGATAGTCGAGGTGATCTCTTCTTCACCTGTAGGAGCGTCTCAGCCTGATAGTCGAGGTGATCTCTTCTTCACCTGTAGGAGGGTCTCAGCCTGATAGTCGAGGTGATCTCTTCTTCACCTGTAGGAGGGTCTCAGCCTGATAGTCAAGGTGACTCTTCTTCACCTGTAGGAGGGTCTCAGCCTGATAGTCAAGGTGACTCTTCTTCACCTGTAGGAGAGTCTCAGCCTGATAGTCGAGGTGATCTCTTCTTCACCTGTAGGAGGGTCTCAGCCTGATAGTCAAGGTGACTCTTCTTCACCTGTAGGAGGGTCTCAGCCTGATAGTCAAGGTGATCTCTTCTTCACCTGTAGGAGAGTCTCAGCCTGATAGTCGAGGTGATCTCTTCTTCACCTGTAGGAGGGTCTCAGCCTGATAGTCGAGGTGATCTCTTCTTCACCTGTAGGAGGGTCTCAGCCTGATAGTCAAGGTGACTCTTCTTCACCTGTAGGAGGGTCTCAGCCTGATAGTCAAGGTGACTCTTCTTCACCTGTAGGAGAGTCTCAGCCTGATAGTCGAGGTGATCTCTTCTTCACCTGTAGGAGGGTCTCAGCCTGATAGTCAAGGTGACTCTTCTTCACCTGTAGGAGGGTCTCAGCCTGATAGTCAAGGTGATCTCTTCTTCACCTGTAGGAGAGTCTCAGCCTGATAGTCGAGGTGATCTCTTCTTCACCTGTAGGAGGGTCTCAGCCTGATAGTCGAGGTGATCTCTTCTTCACCTGTAGGAGCGTCTCAGCCTGATAGTCGAGGTGATCTCTTCTTCACCTGTAGGAGGGTCTCAGCCTGATAGTCGAGGTGATCTCTTCTTCACCTGTAGGAGGGTCTCAGCCTGATAGTCAAGGTGACTCTTCTTCACCTGTAGGAGGGTCTCAGCCTGATAGTCAAGGTGACTCTTCTTCACCTGTAGGAGAGTCTCAGCCTGATAGTCGAGGTGATCTCTTCTTCACCTGTAGGAGGGTCTCAGCCTGATAGTCAAGGTGACTCTTCTTCACCTGTAGGAGGGTCTCAGCCTGATAGTCAAGGTGATCTCTTCTTCACCTGTAGGAGAGTCTCAGCCTGGTAGTCGAGGTGATCTCTTCTTCACCTGTAGGAGGGTCTCAGCCTGATAGTCAAGGTGACTCTTCTTCACCTGTAGGAGCGTCTCAGCCTGATAGTCGAGGTGATCTCTTCTTCACCTGTAGGAGGGTCTCAGCCTGATAGTCGAGGTGATCTCTTCTTCACCTGTCCACTAAAACTTCCTCTTTAAGTATTATGTTGGTTTAGCTTTGGAAATTGGGCTCTGAACTGTCAACTTTCATAATCTCAATGAGTTGTGCTCATGAGCAAGGTACTTAAAACCCTTCCTTTGTCTTCTCCAGTGTTTTATTTAAATGCCTCTCTATCCCCCCCCCGGCCCGGGGCCCAGACATCCACTTCCAGTGTATTATAGTTGATTCATGGGGAGGCAGGGTAGCCTTGTGGTTAGAGAGGGGTAGCCTTGTGGTTAGAGGAGGTAGCCTTGTGGTTAGAGAGGGGTAGCCTTGTGGTTAGAGGAGGTAGCCTAGTGGTTAGAGGAGGTAGCCTAGTGGTTAGAGGAGGTAGCCTAGTGGTTAGAGGAGGTAGCCTAGTGGTTAGAGGGGGTAGCCTTGTGGTTAGAGGAGGTAGCCTAGTGGTTAGAGGGGGTAGCCTTGTGGTTAGAGGAGGTAGCCTAGTGGTTAGAGGGGGTAGCCTCGTGGTTAGAGGGGGTAGCCTTGTGGTTAGAGGAGGTAGCCTAGTGGTTAGAGGGGGTAGCCTCGTGGTTAGAGCAGGTAGCCTAGTGGTTAGAGGGGGTAGCCTTGTGGTTAGAGGAGGTAGCCTAGTGGTTAGAGGGGGTAGCCTTGTGGTTAGAGGAGGTAGCCTAGTGGTTAGCGGGGGTAGCCTCGTGGTTAGAGCAGGTAGCCTAGTGGTTAGAGGGGGTAGCCTAGTGGTTAGAGGAGGTAGCCTAGTGGTTAGAGGGGGTAGCCTAATGGTTAGAGGAGGTAGCCTAATGGTTAGAGGTGGTAGCCTAGTGGTTAGAGGGGGTAGCCTTGTGGTTAGAGGAGGTAGCCTAGTGGTTAGAGGGGGTAGCCTTGTGGTTAGAGGAGGTAGCCTAGTGGTTAGCGGGGGTAGCCTCGTGGTTAGAGCAGGTAGCCTAGTGGTTAGAGGGGGTAGCCTAGTGGTTAGAGGGGGTAGCCTAGTGGTTAGAGGGGGTAGCCTTGTGGTTAGAGAGGGGTAGCCTCGTGGTTAGAGGGGGTAGCCTAATGGTTAGAGGAGGTAGCCTAATGGTTAGAGGTGGTAGCCTAGTGGTTAGAGGGGGTAGCCTTGTGGTTAGAGGAGGTAGCCTAGTGGTTAGAGGAGGTAGCCTAGTGGTTAGAGGAGGTAGCCTAGTGGTTAGAGGAGGTAGCCTAGTGGTTAGAGGGGGTAGCCTAATGGTTAGAGGAGGTAGCCTAATGGTTAGAGGTGGTAGCCTAGTGGTTAGAGGGGGTAGCCTAATGGTTAGAGGAGGTAGCCTAATGGTTAGAGGTGGTAGCCTAGTGGTTAGAGGGGGTAGCCTTGTGGTTAGAGCAGGTAGCCTAGTGGTTAGAGGGGGTAGCCTAGTGGTTAGAGGGGGTAGCCTAGTGGTTAGAGGGGGTAGCCTAATGGTTAGAGGAGGTAGCCTAATGGTTAGAGGTGGTAGCCTAGTGGTTAGAGGGGGTAGCCTTGTGGTTAGAGGAGGTAGCCTAGTGGTTAGAGGGGGTAGCCTTGTGGTTAGAGGAGGTAGCCTAGTGGTTAGAGGGGGTAGCCTTGTGGTTAGAGCAGGTAGCCTAGTGGTTAGAGGGGGTAGCCTAGTGGTTAGAGGGGGTAGCCTAGTGGTTAGAGGTGGTAGCCTAGTGGTTAGAGGAGGTAGCCTAGTGGTTAGAGGAGGTAGCCTAGTGGTTAGAGGAGGTAGCCTAGTGGTTAGAGGGGGTAGCCTAGTGGTTAGAGGGGGTAGCCTAGTGGTTAGAGGAGGTAGCCTAGTGGTTAGAGGAGGTAGCCTAGTGGTTAGAGGAGGTAGCCTAGTGGTTAGAGGGGGTAGCCTAGTGGTTAGAGGGGGTAGCCTAGTGGTTAGAGGAGGTAGCCTAGTGGTTAGAGGAGGTAGCCTAGTGGTTAGAGGTGGTAGCCTAGTGGTTAGAAGTGGTAGCCTCGTGGTTAGAGGTGGTAGCCTAGTGGTTAGAGGGGGTAGCCTAGTGGTTAGAGGACGTAGCCTAGTGGTTAGAGGAGGTAGCCTAGTGGTTAGAGCAGGTAGCCTAGTGGTTAGAGGTGGTAGCCTAGTGGTTAGAGGGGGTAGCCTAGTGGTTAGAGGTGGTACAGAAGGGTAGCAGTAGAGAACAGTAACAGAACGGTGCATAACAGAAACATTACCTAGCAGTAACAGATCGGAAACGTTACCTAGCAGTAACAGAACGGAAACGTTACCTAGCAGTAACAGAACGGAAACGTTACCTAGCAGTAACAGAACGGAAACGTTACCAAGCAGTACAGAACGGAAACGTTACCTAGCAGTAACAGATCGGAAACGTTACCTAGCAGTAACAGAACGGAAACGTTACCTAGCAGTAACAGAACGGAAACGTTACCTAGCAGTAACAGAACGGAAACGTTACCAAGCAGTACAGAACGGAAACGTTACCTAGCAGTAACAGATCGGAAACGTTACCTAGCAGTAACAGAACGGAAACGTTACCAAGCAGTACAGAACGGAAACGTTACCAAGCAGTACAGAACGGAAACGTTACCTAGCAGTAACAGAACGGAAACGTTACCAAGCAGTACAGAACGGAAACGTTACCTAGCAGTAACAGATCGGAAACGTTACCTAGCAGTAACAGATCGGAAACGTTACCTAGCAAACGTTACCTAGCAGTAACAGATCGGAAACGTTACCTAGCAGTAACAGATCGGAAACGTTACCTAGCAGTAACAGATTGGAAACGTTACCTAGCAGTAACAGAACGGAAACGTTACCTAGCAGTAACAGAACGGAAACGTTACCTAGCAGTAACAGAACGGAAACGTTACCAAGCAGTACAGAACGGAAACGTTACCTAGCAGTAACAGATCGGAAACGTTACCTAGCAGTAACAGAACGGAAACGTTACCTAGCAGTAACAGAACGGAAACGTTACCAAGCAGTACAGAACGGAAACGTTACCTAGCAGTAACAGAACGGAAACGTTACCAAGCAGTACAGAACGGAAACGTTACCTAGCAGTAACAGAACGGTGCATAACAGAAACGTTACCTAGCAGTAACAGATCGGAAACGTTACCTAGCAGTAACAGAACGGAAACGTTACCTAGCAGTACAGAACGGAAACGTTACCTAGCAGTACAGAACGGAAACGTTACCTAGCAGTAACAGAACGGAAACGTTACCTAGCGGTATAGAACGGAAATGTTACCTAGCAGTACAAAACGGAAACGTTACCTAGCAGTACAGAACGGAAACGTTACCTAGCTGTACAGAACGGAAACGTTACCTAGCAGTACAGAACGGAAACATTACCTAGCTGTACAGAACGGAAACGTTACCTAGCAGTACAGAACAGAAACGTTACCTAGCAGTACAGAACGGAAACGTTACCTAGCAGTACAGAACGGAAATGTTACCTAGCGGTACAGAACGGAAATGTTACCTAGCAGTAGAGAACGGAAACGTTACCTAGCAGTACAGAACGGAAACGTTACCTAGCTGTACTGAACGGAAACGTTACCTAGCAGTACAGAACGGAAACGTTACCTAGCAGTACAGAACGGAAATGTTACCAAGCAGTACAGAACGGAAACGTTACCTAGCAGTAACAGAACGGAAACGTTACCTAGCAGTACAGAACGGAAACGTTACCTAGCAGTAACAGAACGGAAACGTTACCTAGCTGTACAGAATGGAAACGTTACCTAGCAGTACAGAACGGAAACATTACCTAGCAGTACAGAACGGAAACGTTACCTAGCAGTACAGAACGGAAACGTTACCTAGCAGTACAGAACAGAAACGTTACCTAGCAGTACAGAACGGAAACGTTACCAAGCAGTACAGAACGGAAACGTTACCTAGCAGTACAGAACGGAAACGTTACCTATCAGTACAGAACGGAAACGTTACCTAGCAGTACAGAATGGAAACGTTACCTAGCAGTTCAGAACGATAACGTTGCCTAGCAGTACAGAACCGAAACGTTACCTAGCAGTAACAGAACGGAAACGTTACCTAGCAGTCCAGAACGGAAACGTTACCAAGCAGTACAGAAGTAGTTCAGAACGATAACGTTGCCTAGCAGTACAGAAGTAGTTCAGAACGATTACGTTGCCGAGCAAAACAGTAGCAGAACCGTAACGTTGCAGAACAGGAGCAGGACCTGGAACGTTACGGAGCAGAACCAAAACACATAGTAGTGTAAAATGTTTTATTAGAATAGGCATTGAAGCTTGCTAAATGTAATTATACCGCAGACACCGCTCTGTACCTCAGACACCGCTCTGTACCTCAGACACCGCTCTGTATCTCAGACACCGCTCCATACCTCAGACACCGCTCTGTACCTCAGACACCGCTCTGTACCTCAGACACCGCTCTGTATCTCAGACACCGCTCCGTACCTCAGACACCGCTCTGTACCACAGACACCGCTCTGTATCTCAGACACCGCTCCATACCTCAGACACCGCTCTGTACCACAGACACCGCTCTGTACCGCAGACACCGCTCTGTACCTCTGACACCGCTCTGTACCTCAGACACTGCTCTGTACCTCAGACACCGCTCTGTATCTCAGACACCGCTCCATACCTCAGACACCGCTCTGTACCTCAGACACCGCTCTGTATCTCAGACACCGCTCCATACCTCAGACACCGCTCTGTACCTCAGACACCGCTCTGTACCGCAGACACCGCTCTAAACCTCAGACACCGCTCTGTACCTCAGACACTGCTCTGTACCTCAGACACCACTCTGTACCTCAGACACCGCTCCATACCTCAGACACCGCTCCATACCTCAGACACCGCAGACACCGCTCTATACCTCAGACACCGCTCTGTACCACAGACACCGCTCTGTACCACAGACACCGCTCTGTATCTCAGACACCGCTCTGTACCTCAGACACCGCTCTGTATCTCAGACACCGCTCCGTACCTCAGACACCGCTCTGTACTACAGACACCGCTCTGTATCTCAGACACCGCTCCATACCTCAGACACCGCTCTGTACCACAGACACCGCTCTGTACCGCAGACACCGCTCTGTACCTCTGACACCGCTCTGTACCTCAGACACTGCTCTGTACCTCAGACACCGCTCTGTATCTCAGACACCGCTCCATACCTCAGACACCGCTCTGTACCTCAGACACCGCTCTGTACCTCAGACACC
The DNA here is from genome assembly GCF_002021735.2 of Oncorhynchus kisutch. Lineage (NCBI taxonomy): Eukaryota > Metazoa > Chordata > Actinopteri > Salmoniformes > Salmonidae > Oncorhynchus > Oncorhynchus kisutch. The sequence continues at coordinate 3,999,416 of NC_034187.2, forward strand.
GCTCCATACCTCAGACACCGCTCTGTACCTCAGACACCGCTCTGTACCGCAGACACCGCTCTAAACCTCAGACACCGCTCTGTACCTCAGACACTGCTCTGTACCTCAGACACCACTCTGTACCTCAGACACCGCTCCATACCTCAGACACCGCTCCATACCTCAGACACCGCAGACACCGCTCTGTACCACAGACACCGCTCTGTACCACAGACACCGCTCTGTATCTCAGACACCGCTCTGTACCACAGACACCGCTCTATACCGCAGACACCGCCCCATATACCTCAGACACCGCTCCATACCTCAGACACCGCAGACACCGCTCTGTACCTCAGACACCGCTCTGTATCTCAGACACCGCTCCATACCTCAGACACCGCTCTGTACCACAGACACCGCTCTGTATCTCAGACACCGCTCCATACCTCAGACACCGCTCTGTACCTCTGACACCGCTCTGTACCTCTGCCACCGCTCTGTACCTCAGACACCGCTCTGTACCTCAGACACCGCTCTGTACCTCAGACACTGCTCTGTATCTCAGACACCGCTCCGTACCTCAGACACCGCTCCGTACCTCAGACACCGCTCTGTACCTCAGACACTGCTCTGTACCTCAGACACCGCTCTGTACCTCAGACACCGCTCTGTACCTCAGACACCGCTCTGTATCCCAGACACCGCTCCATACCTCAGACACCGCTCCATACCTCAGACACTGCAGACACCGCTCTATACCACAGACACCGCTCTGTATCACAGACACCGTTCTGTTTCTCAGACACCGCTCTGTACCACAGACACCGCCCCATACCTCAGACACCGCTCCATACCTCAGACACCGCAGACACCGCTCTGTACCTCAGACACCGCTCGGTACCTCAGACACCGCTCCATACCTCAGACACCGCTCTGTACCACAGACACCGCTCTGTATCTCAGAAACCGCTCCATACCTCAGACACCGCTCTATACCACAGACACCGCTCTGTATCACAGACACCGTTCTGTTTCTCAGACACCGCTCTGTACCACAGACACCGCCCCATACCTCAGACACCGCTCCATACCTCAGACACCGCAGACACCGCTCTGTACCTCAGACACCGCTCGGTACCTCAGACACCGCTCCATACCTCAGACACCGCTCTGTACCACAGACACCGCTCTGTATCTCAGAAACCGCTCCATACCTCAGACACCGCTCTGTACCACAGACATCGCTCTGTACCGCAGACACCACTCTGTACCTCTGACACCACTCTGTACCTCTGACACCGCTCTGTACCTCAGACACCGCCCCGTACCTCAGACACCGCTCTGTACCTCAGACACCGCTCTGTACCTCAGACACCGCTCTGTACCTCAGACACTGCTCTGTATCTCAGACACCGCTCCATACCTCAGACACCGCTCTGTACCTCAGACACCGCTCTGTACCGCAGACACCACTCTAAACCTCAGACACCGCTCTGTACCTCAGACACCGCTCTGTACCTCAGACACTGCTCTGTATCTCAGACACCGCTCCATACTTCAGACACCGCTCTGTACCTCAGACACCGCTCTGTACCGCAGACACCACTCTAAACCTCAGACACCGCTCTGTACCTCAGACACTGCTCTGTACCTCAGACACCGCTCTATACCTCAGACACCGCTCCATACCTCAGACACCGCTCCATACCTCAGACACCGCAGACACCGCTCTATACCTCAGACACCACTCTGTACCACAGACACCGCTCTGTACCACAGAACCCGCTCTGTTTCTCAGACACCGCTCTGTACCACAGACACCGCTCTGTACCGCAGACACCGCCCCATACCTCAGACACCGCTCTGTACCTCAGACACCGCTCTGTACCGCAGACACCACTCTAAACCTCAGACACCGCTCTGTACCTCAGACACTGCTCTGTACCTCAGACACCGCTCTATACCTCAGACACCGCTCCATACCTCAGACACCGCTCCATACCTCAGACACCGCAGACACCGCTCTATACCTCAGACACCACTCTGTACCACAGACACCGCTCTGTACCACAGAACCCGCTCTGTTTCTCAGACACCGCTCTGTACCACAGACACCGCTCTGTACCGCAGACACCGCCCCATACCTCAGACACCGCTCCATACCTCAGACACCACAGACGCCGCTCTGTACCTCAGACACCGCTCTGTACCACAGACACCGCTCTGTACAACAGACACCACTCTGTTTCTCAGACACCGCTCTGTACCACAGACACCGCTCTGTACCTCAGACACCGCTCCATACCTCAGACACCGCTCCATACCTCAGACACCGCTCCATACCTCAGACACCGCTCCATACCTCAGACACCGCTCTGTACATGCAAAACATGTGGCAAAGCAGTTAACCTTTTGTCCTGAATACGAAGTGTTATATTTGGGGCAAATACAACACATTACTGAGTACCACTCTCCATATTTTCAAGCATAATGGTGACTGCATCATGTTATGGGTATGTTTGTAGTCATTAGGGACTGAGGAGTTTTTCAGGATAAAAGAGAAATGGTATGGAACTAAGCAAAGGCTAAATCCTCGAGGAAAACCTGGTTCAATCTGATTTCCACTAGAAACTGGGAGATGAATTCACCTTTCAGCAGGACAATAACCTAAAACACAAGGCCAAATCTACACTGGAGTTGCTTACCAAGACGACAGTGAATGTTCCTGAGTGGACTAGTTACAGTTTGGACTTAAATCTGCTTGAAAATCTATGGCTAGACTTGAAAATGGTTGTCTAGCAGTGATCAACAACCAATTTGACACAGTTTGAAGACATTTGTAAAGTATAATGGGCTTATGTTGCACAATCCAGGTGTGAAAAGCTCTTAGAGACTTACCCAGAAACACTCACAACTGTAATCGCTGCCAAAGGTGATTCTAACATGTATTGACTGGTGTGAATACTTATGTAAAGGAGAGATTTCTGTAATTCATTAAAAAAAAAATCTTAAACATGTTTTCACTGTCATTATGGGGTATTTTGTGTTGATGGGTGAGAGAGAGAAAAAAAATATTTAATCTATTTTGAATTCAGGCTGTAGCACAACAAAATGTGGAATAAGTGAAGGGGTAGGAAGACTTTCTGAAGGTGCTGTATGTCCGTGGTGTTGTCCTGTGATATGTTGTGGTATCACATAGTCAAACAGCCATAGGTTCTACCAACAGAAAAATGTAATCTGTCAACATGACAGGAGAGAATTGGTTAAACAAATTATAATAATGTAAACTGTTTATAATAATTTATAATAATGTAATTCTTTTTAAATGTAAACTGTGCCTGGAAGGCTTCATCTTCTACAGAGTATGCTGTGGAGGATAAAGTTGGGGTTACAGGGTTAGGATCGGTGTGGTATTACATGGTTGTGTTCCCCAGAGGGAGTGAAGCTGGGTCTAGGAGACTTCATCTTCTACAGCATGCTGGTGGGGAAGGCCTCTGCTGCAGCTAGTGGAGACTGGAACACCATTCTGGTTTGCTTCGTAGCCGTACTCATCGTGCGTACACTACTCATTACCACAGTAACACACCTCTCTTCTTTCTCTCTCTTTCTATCTCTAAAAAACAGTTTTTTACTCACTTTTACATAAGTATTCAGACCCTCTACTCAGTACTACTTCAGACCCTTTACTCAGTACCACAGGGGCGCAGCCGACCCACTCGACAGCCAGGCCCACCCACTGGGGAGCCAGGCCCAGCCAATCAGAATGGGTTTTCCCCCACAAAAGAGCAGTAGGGCCTGTGGAGGTCCTGGGCTGGCGTTGTTACACGTGGTCTGTAGTTGTGAGGCCGGTTGGACGTACTGACACATTTTCTAAAATTACGTTGGAGGCGGCTTATGGTAGAGAAATTAACATTAAATTCTCTGACAACAGCTCTGGTGGACACTCCTGCAGTCAGTATGCCATTTGCTTCCTCAAAACTTGAGATGGCATTGTGTTGTGTGACACATTTTAGAGTGGCCTTTTATTGTCCCCCAGCACAAGGTGCACCTGTGTAATGATCATGCTGTTTAATCCGTTTCTTGATATTCTACACCTTGTCAGGGTGTTTGGATTTATCTCGGCGAAGGAGACATGCTCCCTTAACAGGGATGTAAACAAATGTGTGTGCAAAATTTGAGAGAAATAAGCTTTTTTGTGCGAAATGGAACATTTCTGGGATCTTTTATTTCAGCTCATAAAACACGTGACCCAACCACTTTTACATGTTGTGTTGATGTTTTTTGTTGTTGTTCTGTGTAGAATGAGGACTCTATTTCTATGGTTACTATCGTCATGCTGTTCTAATGTCGTCTTGGAGATCCACACAAACCGCCCCCCCCCCCCAAAAAAAAACAGAGGTGGAGGGAGAAGAACCCTGGCGCACTCAAAACGACCGACCTTCTGAAAAAGGACTTTTTAACAAAAAGGGGACTTTGTTTGTCATGTCTTGTCATATTATGTCTTGTTCCTGTTCTTTCTCTTCACTCTGTCTCCCTCTGCTGGTCGTATTAGGCTACCTTCTCTTTCTCTCCTCCAGCTGTTCCTCATCTCCTCTAACTACCTCGTTCACCCTTTTCCCACCTGTTCCCTTTTTCCCTCTGATTAGGTCTCTATTTCTCTCTCTGTTCCTGCTTCTTTCCTTGTCAGATTCTCGTTTGAGTTTCTTATGCCAGAACCAAACTATCGTCTTGTTTGCTTCACCCTTGTCCCATCCTGTTGGAATCTGCCTGTTCTTCTGATGCTACGTGTGATCAGGTACCTCTGTCCACTACGACCCGCGCCTACCCAGAGAGACCAGCAGTCTGTCGCCGCAACCCAGCTATTCTCCTCTGCTGCTAAGAAGGGGACTCTTTAGTAAATATCAGAAGGACTTTCTGTTTCATTTGTCGCCCTCTCTGAGGGTTGTCTATTTTGCCATTTTCTACATCTATGTCTTCCCTGTGTTTTTACATTAAAGGACTCTGTTTTTGTTAAATCGCTTTTGGGTCCTCACTCAAGTGCACTACATTGTTAAACTGACGGTTTAGGCCTCGACCTCCACTAACAGACGGTCACGTGACATGGTGATGTAACTGATGGTAATTAGCATAACTGGTCAACTTTTTTCTTCATAATTCCACATAGAATTTTGCTTTGTCCATCCATCAGAACTCCAGAGCCGTGCCCTAAACGGCACCATATTCCCTATATAGTGCACTACTATAGACCAGAGCCCTATAGAACCCTATTCCCTAATATAGTGCACTACTTTAGACCAGAGCCCTATTCCCTTCATAGTGCACTACTTTAGACCAGAGCCCTATTCCCTATATAGTGCACTACTCTAGACCATAGCCCTATTCCCTAATATAGTGCACTACTTTAGACCAGAGCCCTATTCCCTTCATAGTGCACTACTATAGACCAGAGCCCTATAGAACCCTATTCCCTAATATAGTGCACTACTTTAGACCAGAGCCCTATTCCCTTCATAGTGCACTACTTTAGACCAGAGCCCTATTCCCTATATAGTGCACTACTTTAGACCAGAGCCCTATTCCCTTCATAGTGCACTACTATAGACCAGAGCCCTATGGAACCCTATTCCCTATATAGTGCACTACTTTAGACCAGAGCCCTATTCCCTTCATAGTGCACTACTATAGACCAGAGCCCTATTCCCTAATATAGTGCACTACTATAGACCAGAGCCCTATTCCCTATATAGTGCACTACTTTAGACCAGAGCCCTATTCCCTATATAGTGCACTACTATAGACCAGAGCCCTATTCCCTTCATAGTGCACTACTTTAGACCGGAGCCCTATTCCCTATATAGTGCACTCCTTTAGACCAGAGCCCTATTCCCTTCATAGTGCACTACTATAGACCAGAGCCCTATGGAACCCTATTCCCTAATATAGTGCACTACTTTAGACCAGAGCCCTATTCCCTTCATAGTGCACTACTATAGACCAGAGCCCTGTAGAACCCTATTCCCTAATATAGTGCACTACTTTAGACCAGAGCCCTATTCCCTTCATAGTGCACTACTTTAGACCAGAGCCCTATTCCCTATATAGTGCACTACTTTAGACCATAGCCCTATTCCCTTCATAGTGCACTACTATAGAACAGAGCCCTATGGAACCCAATTCCCTAATGTAGTGCACAACTTTCGACCAGAGCCCTATTCCCTTCATAGTGCACTACTTTAGACCAGAGCCCTATTCCCTATATAGTGCACTACTTTAGACCATAGCCCTATTCCCTAATATAGTGCACTACTTTAGACCAGAGCCCTATTCCCTTCATAGTGCACTACTATAGACCAGAGCCCTATTCCCTATATAGTGCAGTACTATAGACCAGAGCCCTATTCCCTATATAGTGCACTACCATAGACCAGAGCCCTATTCCCTAATATAGTGCACTACTATAGACCAGAGCCCTATTCCCTATATAGTGCACTACTATAGACCAGAGCCCTATTCCCTATATAGTGCACTACCATAGACCAGAGCCCTATTCCCTATATAGTGTACTACTATAGACCAGAGCCCTATTCCCTAAATAGAGCACTACTTATGACCAGAGCCCTATTCCCTTCATAGTGCACTACTATAGACCAGAGCCCCTATTCCCTATATAGTGCACTACTTTAGACCAGAGCCCTATAGAACCCTATTCCCTAATATAGTGCACTACTTTAGACCAGAGCCCTATTCCCTTCATAGTGCACTACTTTAGACCAGAGCCCTATTCCCTGTATAGTGCACTACTTTAGACCATAGCCCTATTCCCTAATATAGTGCACTACTTTAGACCAGAGCCCTATTCCCTATATAGTGCACTACCATAGACCAGAGCCCTATTCCCTATATAGTGTACTACTTTAGACCAGAGCCCTATTCCCTATATAGTGCACTACTTTAGACCAGAGCCCTATTCCCTAATATAGTGCACTACTATAGACCAGAGCCCTATTCCCTATATAGTGCACTACTATAGACCAGAGCCCTATTCCCTATATAGTGCACTACCATAGACCAGAGCCCTATTCCCTATATAGTGTACTACTTTAGACCAGAGCCCTATTCCCTATATAGTGCACTACTTTAGACCAGAGCCCTATTCCCTAATATAGTGCACTACTTTAGACCAGAGCCCTATTCCCTAATATAGTGCACTAATATAGACCAGAGCCCTATTCCCTATATAGTGCACTACTATAGACCAGAGCCCTATTCCCTATATAGTGCACTACCATAGACCAGAGCCCTATTCCCTATATAGTGTACTACTATAGACCAGAGCCCTATTCCCTAAATAGAGCACTACTTATGACCAGAGCCCTATTCCCTTCATAGTGCACTACTATAGACCAGAGCCCCTATTCCCTATATAGTGCACTACTATAGACCAGAGCCCTATTCCCTATATAGTGCACTACTTTAGACCAGAGCCCTATTCCCTATATAGTGCACTACTTTAGACCAGAGCCCTATTCCCTAATATAGTGCACTACTATAGACCAGAGCCCTATTCCCTTCATAGTGCACTACTTTAGACCAGAGCCCTATTCCCTATATAGTGCACTACTTTAGACCAGAGCCCTATTCCCTTCATAGTGCACTACTATAGACCAGAGCCCTATGGAACCCTATTCCCTAATATAGTGCACTACTTTAGACCAGAGCCCTATTCCCTTCATAGTGCACTACTATAGACCAGAGCCCTGTAGAACCCTATTCCCTAATATAGTGCACTACTTTAGACCAGAGCCCTATTCCCTTCATAGTGCACTACTTTAGACCAGAGCCCTATTCCCTATATAGTGCACTACTTTAGACCATAACCCTATTCCCTTCATAGTGCACTACTATAGAACAGAGCCCTATGGAACCCTATTCCCTAATGTAGTGCACTACTTTCGACCAGAGCCCTATTCCCTTCATAGTGCACTACTTTAGACCAGAGCCCTATTCCCTATATAGTGCACTACTTTAGACCAGAGCCCTATTCCCTATATAGTGCACTACTTTAGACCAGAGCCCTATTCCCTAATATAGTGCACTACTTTAGACCAGAGCCCTATTCCCTATATAGTGCACTACTATAGACCAGAGCACTATTCCCTATATAGTGCACTACTGTAGACCAGAGCCCTATTCCCTTCATAGTGCACTACTTTAGACCAGAGCCCTATTCCCTATATAGTGCACTACTTTAGACCAGAGCCCTATTCCCTTCATAGTGCACTACTATAGACCAGAGCCCTATGGAACCCAATTCCCTAATATAGTGCACTACTTTAGACCAAAGCCCTATTCCCTTCATAGTGCACTACTTTAGACCAGAGCCCTATTACCTATATAGTGCACTACTTTAGACCAGAGCCCTATTCCCTTCATAGTGCACTACTATAGACCAGAGCCCTATGGAACCCTATTCCCTAATATAGTGCACTACTTTAGACCAGAGCCCTATTCCCTTCATAGTGCACTACTATAGACCAGAGCCCTATAGAACCCTATTCCCTAATATAGTGCACTACTTTAGACCAGAGCCCTATTCCCTATATAGTGCAATACTTTAGACCATAGCCCTATTCCCTAATATAGTGCACTACTTTAGACCAGAGCCCTATTCCCTTCATAGTGCACTACTATAGACCAGAGCCCTATTCCCCATATAGTGCAGTACTATAGACCAGAGCCCTATTCCCTAATATAGTGCACTACTATAGACCAGAGCCCTATTCCCTATATAGTGCACTACTATAGACCAGAGCCCTATTCCCTATATAGTGTACTACTATAGACCAGAGCCCTATTCCCTAAATAGAGCACTACTTATGACCAGAGCCCTATTCCCTTCATAGTGCACTACTATAGACCAGAGCCCCTATTCCCTATATAGTGCACTACTTTAGACCAGAGCCCTATAGAACCCTATTCCCTAATATAGTGCACTACTTTAGACCAGAGCCCTATTCCCTTCATAGTGCACTACTTTAGACCAGAGCCCTATTCCCTGTATAGTGCACTACTTTAGACCATAGCCCTATTCCCTAATATAGTGCACTACTTTAGACCAGAGCCCTATTCCCTTCATATTGCACTACTATAGACCAGAGCCCTATTCCCTATATAGTGCAGTACTATAGACCAGAGCCCTATTCCCTAATATAGTGCACTACTATAGACCAGAGCCCTATTCCCTATATAGTGCACTACTATAGACCAGAGCCCTATTCCCTATATAGTGCACTACTTTAGACCAGAGCCCTATTCCCTATATAGTGCACTACTTTAGACCAGAGCCCTATTCCCTAATATAGTGCACTACTATAGACCAGAGCCCTATTCCCTTCATAGTGCACTACTTTAGACCAGAGCCCTATTCCCTATATAGTGCACTACTTTAGACCAGAGCCCTATTCCCTTCATAGTGCACTACTATAGACCAGAGCCCCTATTCCCTATATAGTGCACTACTATAGACCAGAGCCCTATTCCCTATATAGTGCACTACTTTAGACCAGAGCTCTATTCCCTATATAGTGCACTACTTTAGACCAGAGCCCTATTCCCTATATAGTGTACTACTATAGACCAGAGCCCTATTCCCTATATAGTGCACTACTGTAGACCAGAGCCCTATTCCCTATATAGTGCACTACTGTAGACCAGGGCCCTATTCCCTATATAGTGCACTACTATAGACCAGAGCCCTATTCCCTATATAGTGCACTACTGTTGACCAGAGCCCTATTCCCTAATATAGTACACTACTGTTGACCAGAGCCCTATTCCCTATATAGTGCACTACTATAGACCAGAGCCCTATTCCCTTCATAGTGCACTACTACAGACCAGAGCCCTATTCCCTTCATAGTGCACTACTACAGACCAGAGCCCTATTCCCTTCATAGTGCACTACTACAGACCAGAGCCCTATTCCCTTCATAGTGCACTACTACAGACCAGAGCCCTATTCCCTATATAGTGCACTACTGTTGACCAGAGCCCTATTCCCTAATATAGTACACTACTGTTGACCAGAGCCCTATTCCCTATATAGTGCACTACTGTAGACCAGAGCCCTATTCCCTATATAGTGCCCACTCCATAGATCATAGGGTTGCTGTGTGTCCTGCATGCCAGGAGTCATTGGTTTTGTTTTTTCTCCACTCAGTCAGTCGCTCAGACCACGAAACCCAAGCCCTGTGAGTTTTACACAGTGTTGCCTCCACACAATGCTGTTTTTCACTGAACAAGATATTTTGGAACTTAACTGTACCTTAACAGCTTTGAGTTTGGTCACCCCCCCCCCCCCTCTCAGAGTTACATCTAAATCTAGACTCTGATACTAGCCTGGTTCCAGTGTTTTTTTGGAAATGACAAATGACTAACAAGGAATTAACGTGTTATAGCACGTATAAATACATGGGAGTACAGCGAAATACTTACTAAAAGGTTCACTGTATTGTGTAGTACTCTCATCATGTGAAGAAGTCTACTTCCTGTTTGTTTCTGCTCACTCCGAGGCATGACAAACCAAAATATATTGGGACAGGGCTACTCCTGTTCTGCTTTTTAAGGGAAAGCAAAACAAGTGAATCATTGCACTGAATGAGGCACACTAACTAGTTCTTTAGGGGGCAGGTTTCCTGGACACACACAAAAAAAAAAAAAAAAGCCCATTTTTTTTTAAAATCGTTTTTTACTCCAGGATTAGGCTTTATATGTGTCTGGGGAAACTGGGCCTAAATGTTGCATTAGATTAAATGCTTCGCTGCAGAGAGACCTGCACCTGGGACAAGAGATCAAATGCAACTTTGTCACGTGTGCCGAATACAACAGGTGTAGACCTTACAGTGAAATGCTGAATACAACAGGTGTAGTAGACCTTACAGTGAAATGCTGAATACAACAGGTGTAGTAGACCTTACAGTGAAATGCTGAATACAACAGGTGTAGTAGACCTCACAGTGAAATGCTGAATACAACAGGTGTAGTAGACCTTACAGTGAAATGCTGAATACAACAGGTGTAGACCTTACAGTGAAATGCTGAATACAACAGGTGTAGTAGACCTTACAGTGAAATGCTGAATACAACAGGTGTAGTAGACCTTACAGTGAAATGCTGAATACAACAGGTGTAGACCTTACAGTGAAATGCTGAATACAACAGGTGTAGTAGACCTTACAGTGAAATGCTGAATACAACAGGTGTAGTAGACCTTACAGTGAAATGCTGAATACAACAGGTGTAGTAGACCTTACAGTGAAATGCCGAATACAACAGGTGTAGTAGACCTTACAGTGAAATGCTGAATACAACAGGTGTAGTAGACCTTACAGTGAAATGCCGAATACAACAGGTGTAGTAGACCTTACAGTGAAATGCTGAATACAACAGGTGTAGTAGACCTTACAGTGAAATGCTGAATACAACAGGTGTAGAAGACCTCACAGTGAAATGCTGAATACAACAGGTGTAGTAGACCTTACAGTGAAATGCTGAATACAACAGGTGTAGTAGACCTTACAGTGAAATGCTGAATACAACAGGTGTAGTAGACCTTAGAGTGAAATGCTGAATACAACAGGTGTAGTAGACCTTACAGTGAAATGCTGAATATAACAGGTGTAGAAGACCTCACAGTGAAATGCTGAATACAACAGGTGTAGTAGACCTTACAGTGAAATGCTGAATACAACAGGTGTAGTAGACCTCACAGTGAAATGCTGAATACAACAGGTGTAGTAGTCCTTACAGTGAAATGCTGAATACAACAGGTGTAGTAGACCTTACAGTGAAATGCTGAATACAACAGGTGTAGAAGACCTCACAGTGAAATGCTGAATACAACAGGTGTAGTAGACCTATTTAGAGTAGAGGCTGTATACAGTAGAGAGGCTATATACATTAGAGAGGCTATATACAGTAGAGAGGCTATGTACAGTAGAGAGGCTATATACAGTAGAGAGGTTATATACAGTAGAGAGGCTATATACAGTAGAGAGGCTATATACAGTAGAGGCTATATACAGTAGAGGCTATATACAGTAGAGAGGCTATATACAGTAGAGAGGTTGTATACAGTAGAGATACTATATACAGTAGAGAGGTTATATACAGTAGAGAGGCTATATACAGTAGAGAGGATGTATACAGTAGAGATACTATATACAGTAGAGAGGTTATATACAGTAGAGAGGCTATATACAGTAGAGAAGCTATATACAGTAGAGAGGCTATATACAGTAGAGAGGCTATATACAGTAGAGAGGCTATATACAGTAGAGGGGCTATATACAGTAGAGAGGTTATATACAGTAGAGAGGTTATATACAGTAGAGAGGCTATATACAGTAGAGAGGCTATATACAGTAGAGAGGCTATATACAGTAGGGAGGCTATATACAGTAGTGAGGCTATATACAGTAGAGAGGCTATATACAGTAGAGAGGCTATATACAGTAGAGAGGCTATATACAGTAGAGAGGCTATATACAGTAGGGAGGCTATATACAGTAGTGAGGCTATATACAGTAGAGAGGCTATATACAGTAGGGAGGCTATATACAGTAGTGAGGCTATATACAGTAGGGAGGCTATATACAGTAGAGAGGCTATATACAGTAGAGAGGTTATATACAGTAGAGAGGCTATATACAGTAGAGAGGCTATATACAGTAGAGGCTATATACAGTAGAGGCTATATACAGTAGAGGCTATATACAGTAGAGAGGCTATATACAGTAGAGAGGTTGTATACAGTAGAGATACTATATACAGTAGAGAGGTTATATACAGTAGAGAGGCTATATACAGTAGAGAGGATGTATACAGTAGAGATACTATATACAGTAGAGAGGCTATATACAGTAGAGAGGCTATATACAGTAGAGAGGCTATATACAGTAGAGAGGCTATATACAGTAGAGAGGGTATATACAGTAGAGAGGCTATATACAGTAGAGAGGCTATATACAGTAGAGAGGCTATATACAGTAGAGAGGCTATGTACAGTAGAGAGGCTATATACAGTAGAGAGGTTATATACAGTAGAGAGGCTATATACAGTAGAGAGGCTATATACAGTAGAGGCTATATACAGTAGAGGCTATATACAGTAGAGGCTATATACAGTAGAGAGGCTATATACAGTAGAGAGGTTGTATACAGTAGAGATACTATATACAGTAGAGAGGTTATATACAGTAGAGAGGCTATATACAGTAGAGAGGATGTATACAGTAGAGATACTATATACAGTAGAGAGGTTATATACAGTAGAGAGGCTATATACAGTAGAGAAGCTATATACAGTAGAGAGGCTATATACAGTAGAGAGGCTATATACAGTAGAGAGGCTATATACAGTAGAGGGGCTATATACAGTAGAGAGGCTATATACAGTAGAGAGGCTATATACAGTAGAGAGGGTATATACAGTAGAGGGGCTATATACAGTAGAGAGGCTATATACAGTAGAGAGGCTATATACAGTAGAGATACTATATACAGTAGAGAGGCTATATACAGTAGAGAGGGTATATACAGTAGAGAGGCTATATACAGTAGAGAGGCTATTTAGAGTAGAGGCTGTATACAGTAGAGAGGCTATATACATTAGAGAGGCTATATACAGTAGAGAGGCTATGTACAGTAGAGAGGCTATATACAGTAGAGAGACTATATACAGTAGAGAGACAATATACAGTAGAGAGACTATATACAGTAGAGAGGCTATGTACAGTAGAGAGGCTATGTACAGTAGAGAGGCTATATACAGTAGAGAGACTATATACAGTAGAGAGACAATATACAGTAGAGAGGCTATATACAGTAGAGAGGCTATATACAGTAGAGAGGGTATATACAGTAGAGATACTATATACTGTAGAGAGGCTATATACAATAGAGAGGCTATATACAGTAGAGAGGCTATATACAGTAGAGGCTATATACAGTAGAGAGGCTATATACAGTAGAGGCTATATACAGTAGAGGCTATATACAGTAGAGGGGTTATATACAGTAGAGAGGCAATTTAGAGTAGAGGCTGTATACAGTAGAGAGGCTATATACAGTAGAGGCTATATACAGTAGAGGGGCTATATACAGTAGAGAGGCTATATACAGTAGAGAGGTTATATACAGTAGAGAGGTTATATTGTAGAGAGGCTATATACAGTAGAGAGGCTATATACAGTAGAGAGGTTATATACAGTAGAGAGGTTATATACAGTAGAGAGGCTATATACAGTAGAAAGGCTATATACAGTAGAAAGGCTATATACAGTAGAGAGGCTATATACAGTAGAGAGGCTATATACAGTAGAAAGGCTATATACAGTAGAAAGGCTATATACAGTAGAGAGGCTATATACAGTAGAAAGGCTATATACAGTAGAAAGGCTATATACAGTAGAGAGGCTATATACAGTAGAGAGGCTCTATACAGTAGAGAGGCTATATACAGTAGAGAGGCTATATACAGTAGAGAGGCTATATACAGTAGAAAGGCTATATACAGTAGAGAGGCTATATACAGCAGAGGGGCTATATACAGTAGAGAGGCTACATACAGTAGAGAGGCTATTCGTCATTGTGCAGAATTTTTTTTCTTTCCTTTCTGAGAAATGATGACGTTGGTTTGTCTTTGTCTCCACATGCAGACGATGATGTCTGCATTATGTTATTAGGCCATTCATTACAAAAAAGGTAATCCCATTCATTACCTGTTGTGTATTTAACCCTCTGTTTCCCCTCATGTCTTGGTCAGAGATTCTGTCAGGCAAATGTGTATAGGTGGCAGGGAAGTCAGGCGCAGGAGATTCAAACGGAGTGTAAAATGGAGTCTTTTAATAATGTCCCAGTAACATGCTCCATAACACTAAACAGGAAAAGAATATAAACAAATATGGGTACGAGGACCCGTCACGCACCTATACAACAAAAACACACTACACTGACAATAAACAATCTCTGACAAAGACATGAGCGGAAACAGAGGGTTAAATACACAACAGGTAATGAATGGGAATGAAAACAGGTGTGTGGGAAGACAAGACAAAACCAATGGAAAATCAAAAATGGATCAATGATGGCTAGAAGACCGGTGAAGTCGAACGCCGAGCACCGCCCGAACAAGGAGAGGCAACGAATTCGGCAGAAGTCGTGACACATGTACGGGGTTGCCTATGTGATTGCAGGGTACAGTGGGAAAACCTTAGGCTCCAAACTCAAACATGCTGGACAAAGTGAAATAAAATTATGAAAATGGTGTTTTAAAAACAATTAGAACTAGGACTATATACATAGCTGTGGCAGTGATGAATTAATAAATAAATATCCATTGGGGGTGGGGACAGAGTAAAGACTGTGGAGGGGGGTGTCCATGGTGGGAGCAGCAGAATGATCATGGGGGGGCGGGGGGTCCATGGTGGGAGCAGCAGAATGATCATGGGCAGGGGGGTATCCATGGTGGGAGCAGCAGAATGATCATTGGGGGGGGGGGGGGGGGGTGACCATGGTGGGAGCAGCAGAATGATCATTGGGGTGGGGGGGGGGGTGACCATGGTGGGAGCAGCAGAATGATCATTGGGGTGGGGGGGGGGGGGGGGGGGGGGGGATGACCATGGTGGGAGCAGCAGAATGATCATTGGGGTGGGGGGGGAATGACCATGGTGGGAGCAGCAGAATGATTATTAGGGTGGGGGGGGGGTGTCCATGGTGGGAGCAGTAGAATGATCATTGGGGTGGGAGCAGAAGAATGATCATTGGGATGGGAGCAGCAGAATGATCATTTGGGGGGGGGGGGTGTCCATGGTGGGGAGCAGAAGAATGATCATTGGGGGAGGTGTCCATGGCGGGAGCAGCAGAATGATAATGGGGGGGTGTCCATGGTGGGAGCAGCAGAATGATCATTGGGGTGGGAACAGCAGAATGATCATGGGGGGGGCAGTTTCCTCTGGAGATGGACTAGGCTCTGTGGGTAAGGACAGAGGTGTGACAGTTTCCTCTGTAGACAGAATGTGCTCTGGATCAGGCTCGGTGTGGGAGGGTGTGTAGGTCCTATAAGGCGCTCTGATCAGGCTCGGTGTGGGAGGGTGTGTAGGTCCTTTAAGGCGCTCTGGATCAGGCTCGGTGTGGGAGGGTGTGTAGGTCCTGTAAGGCGCTCTGGATCAGGCTCGGTGTGGGAGGGTGTGTAGGTCCTGTAAGGCGCTCTGATCAGGCTCGGTGTGGGAGGGTGTGTAGGTCCTGTAAGGCGCTCTGATCAGGCTCGGTGTGGGAGGGTGTGTAGGTCCTGTAAGGCGCTCTGATCAGGCTCGGTGTGGGAGGGTGTGTAGGTCCTGTAAGGCGCTCTGATCAGGCCCGGTGTGGGAGGGTGTGTAGGTCCTGTAAGGCGCTCTGATCAGGCTCGGTGTGGGAGGGTGTGTAGGTCCTGTAAGGCGCTCTGATCAGGCTCGGTGTGGGAGGGTGTGTAGGTCCTGTAAGGCGCTTTGATCAGGCTCGGTGTGGGAGGGTGTGTAGGTCCTGTAAGGCGCTCAGATCAGGCTCGGTGTGGGAGGGTGTGTAGGTCCTGTAAGGCGCTCTGATCAGGCTCGGTGTGGGAGGGTGTGTAGGTCCTGTAAGGCGCTCTGGATCAGGCTCGGTGTGGGCGGGTGTGTAGGTCCTTTAAGGCGCTCTGATCAGGCTCGGTGTGGGAGGGTGTGTAGGTCCTGTAAGGCGCTCTGATCAGGCTCGGTGTGGGAGGGTGTGTAGGTCCTGTAAGGCGCTCTGATCAGGCTCGGTGTGGGAGGGTGTGTAGGTCCTTTAAGGCGCTCTGACTGTCATTGTAATGTGCGTCTACGTGTAACCCTACGTGGGCTGTGGCCCAGGATAGCTCTCCGCTAACGGGATTAGAGACGGAGTGAGGAGGAGGGAGCGGCCCAATGTGAGACACGCAGAGACTAGGGGATTAGGCTTTAAATAGTCCCGTCCCCCCCCCCCCCCGGAACAGGACAGGACAGGACGGGTAACTAACAGGTAACCAACCAACACAGACGTTGGTCAACCTGAGAGGAGACGAATATCCTAATTTACCACTTGGGATAGCAGCTTCCTTTAAACACCTTTTGTCTTTCGGCCAAATCAGGCGACCACCTGCAGAAGCTTAGGCCACAAAGTGAGGAATTCAACAAGCTCTCGTCTATACAAGTACAAGAAGCTTATCACGAAGCTTGACGAAAACCACCTGAACGACCACCTGTAGAAACTCTCCATCTACACAGTGAGTACAAGAAGCTTTGACCCGACTTGGCAAAGGACAACAAGATGTCGTCGAAGGATAAATTGGAGGGTCTGGTGAAGCGTATGGAGTTGACCCTGACGGAGATGGAGGCTCTGAAGCTCCACTGTGGGAAGCAGAGTGAGGAACTTAGCCAGCTGGTGGTGGACCTCCGCAGGGAGAACCAGGAGCTTCTGGAGAAATATAGTCAGCTAACTCTGGACATGAAGGAAGCCAAGGAGATTATAGAACGACTACAGGACACAAAGTACGCCTTTGATGCCAAGGAGAGACAGGCACGCAAACTCAGCAAGCAACTGTGAGAAAGAGCGAAGGAGATGACGGTTGAAATTGGCTCTGAGGATCTTAGGGGGGGGGGGGGGGGGGGGGGGTGAATAATCCCACTGGGGCATGAACTGGAACGAATCAATGGAGAGGGAGAATGGACTGTGTAAAAGGGAGCATGGAGGGGTTGACGGTGGGTGAGAAGGTTAGGCTGGGTTATTAGATGGATGGGAAAAAGTGGGTAAAAAGTCTGAAACAACGAGGATGGGATATATGTCATATGCAAAAGGAAAATGCCTGTTTTTTTGGGGGGGTTTGAGTTGTTCAAATGAATTAGGGCAAAGGGTTTGGCATGTCATGTAAGGTTGGTGTGGTTTGTTCTTCTAAATGTATAGACTGTATAATTTGTGTGTGTGTGTGTGTGTGTGTGAGTGTGTGTGTGTGTGTGTGTGTGTATGTGTGTGTGTGTGTGTGAGTGTGTATGTGAGTGTGTGTGTGTGTGTGTGTGTATGTGAGTGTGTGTGTATGTGAGTGTGTGTGTATGTGTGTGTGTGTATGTGAGTGTGTATGTGAGTGTGTGTGTGAGTGTGTATGTGTGTGTGTGTGTATGTGAGTGTGTGTGTATGTGTGTGTGTGTATGTGAGTGTGTATGTGAGTGTGTGTGTGAGTGTGTATGTGTGTGTGTGTGTGTGTGTGTGTGTGTGTGTGTGTGTGTGTGTGTGTGTGTGTGTGTGTGTGTGTGTGTGTGTGTGTGTGTGTGTGAGTGTGTATGTGAGTGTGTGTGTGTGTGTGTGTGTGTGTGTGTGTGTGTGTGTGTGTATGTGAGTGTGTATGTGAGTGTGTGTGTGAGTGTGTGTGTGTACATTTTAACCGACGTCGAGGATAGGATGAATGTAAAGTGGAGTAATTCCAATGTGAACTTAAATGCTGTGGCTTAGTGTGTACTATAACACTGTATTTAGATGCAATGACCAAGACAGCAGATTGGGGATTTCTGTGAGGAGAGGATGTGGGGACTGTGGATTCTAGCAGAGGGCCCATCCTTGTGGCCACCATGGTTTATGAGGCATAACCAGGCCTCTCCAACCCTGTCCCTGGAGAGATACCCTCTTGTAGGTTTACACCAGGGCTCTCCAACCCTGTTCCTGGAGAGATACCCTCTTGTAGGTTTAAACCAGGCCTCTCCAACCCTGTTCCTGGAGAGATACCTTCCTGTAGGTTTACACCAGGGCTCTCCAACCCTGTTCCTGGAGAGATACCCTCCTGTAGGTTTACACCAGGGCTCTCCAACCCTGTTCCTGGAGAGATACCCTCTTGTAGGTTTAAACCAGGCCTCTCCGACCCTGTTCCTGGAGAGATACCCTCCTGTAGGTTTTTGCTCCAACCCTGTTCCCGGAGAGCTACCCTCCTGTAGGTTTTTGCTCCAACCCTGTTCCTGGAGAGCTACCCTCCTGTAGGTTTTTGCTCCAACCCTGTTCCTGGAGAGCTACCCTCCTGTAGGTTTTTGCTCCAACCCGTTGTAACCTGGTTCATCTTTTCAACCAGCTAATCATTAGAATCAGGTGCGCTAGAATAGGGTTAGAGTGGAAACCTACAGGATGGTGGCTCTCTGGGAACAGGGCTAGAGAGCTCTGAGGTAAACTGTAACGGAGACATTTAAAAGGGTACCCTAGTCCCTATTTAGTGCACTACTTTTGACCAGGGCCTATAGTCCCACCTGGCACCCTATACCCTATAAGTAGTGCACTAAATAGGAAATTGTGTGCCATCATTGTGCTCACATGATGTTCTACAGGGGGGAAAAAAACTGTAGTTAGTAACAGCCAGGTTGGAAGATCCTCAAACGAAAGCTTAAGCATCTATCAAATTACAGTGGCTGGGTTGGTTCAGTGTGATAGTGTCAATTAGACACAAAAACAACAAAAAAACATCTGATACTGGATTTGGGTGATCACGTGTTCACTGCCTGACTATAAGCACACCCTGGTGCGTGAACACGTCCTGTTCTATAGAGATTTACTAGAGCCCATCTGGACCACTTCTTTCTTTTCTTCTTTCTTTAATTCTTCCCCTTTTCATTTTTGTTGTTGTTTGTTTTTTGTTTTTTTTGTAATGTAACCTTTATTTAACTAGGCTGATTTAGACCTGGGACACCAGGTGGGGTTGATATTACTGATCAGGGCCTGATTTAGACCTGGGACACCAGGTGGGGTTGATATTACTGATCAGGGCCTGATTTAGATCTGGGACACCAGGTGGGGTTGATATTACTGATCAGGGTCTGATTTAGATCTGGGACACCAGGTGGGGTTGATATTACTGATCAGGGCCTGATTTAGATCTGGGACACCAGGTGGGGTTGATATTACTGATCAGGGCCTGATTTAGATCTGGGACACCAGGTGGGGTTGATATTACTGATCAGGGCCTGATTTAGATCTGGGACACCAGGTGGGGTTGATATTACTGATCAGGGCCTGATTTAGATCTGGGACACCAGGTGGGGTTGATATTAAGGATCAGGGCCTGATTTAGACCTGGGACACCAGGTGGGGTTGATATTACTGATCAGGGCCTGATTTAGACCTGGGACACCAGGTGGGGTTGATATTACTGATCAGGGCCTGATTTAGACCTGGGACACCAGGTGGGGTTGATATTACTGATCAGGGCCTGATTTAGACCTGGGACACCAGGTGGGGTTGATATTACTGATCAGGGCCTGATTTAGACCTGGGACACCAGGTGGGGTTGATATTAAGGATCAGGGGCTGATTTGTGTGTGTGTGTGTGTGTGTATGTGAGTGTGTATGTGAGTGTGTGTGTGAGTGTGTGTGTGTACATTTTAACCGACGTCGAGGATAGGATGAATGTAAAGTGGAGTAATTCCAATGTGAACTTAAATGCTGTGGCTTAGTGTGTACTATAACACTGTATTTAGATGCAATGACCAAGACAGCAGATTGGGGATTTCTGTGAGGAGAGGATGTGGGGACTGTGGATTCTAGCAGAGGGCCCATCCTTGTGGCCACCATGGTTTATGAGGCATAACCAGGCCTCTCCAACCCTGTCCCTGGAGAGATACCCTCTTGTAGGTTTACACCAGGGCTCTCCAACCCTGTTCCTGGAGAGATACCCTCTTGTAGGTTTAAACCAGGCCTCTCCAACCCTGTTCCTGGAGAGATACCTTCCTGTAGGTTTACACCAGGGCTCTCCAACCCTGTTCCTGGAGAGATACCCTCCTGTAGGTTTACACCAGGGCTCTCCAACCCTGTTCCTGGAGAGATACCCTCTTGTAGGTTTAAACCAGGCCTCTCCGACCCTGTTCCTGGAGAGATACCCTCCTGTAGGTTTTTGCTCCAACCCTGTTCCCGGAGAGCTACCCTCCTGTAGGTTTTTGCTCCAACCCTGTTCCTGGAGAGCTACCCTCCTGTAGGTTTTTGCTCCAACCCTGTTCCTGGAGAGCTACCCTCCTGTAGGTTTTTGCTCCAACCCGTTGTAACCTGGTTCATCTTTTCAACCAGCTAATCATTAGAATCAGGTGCGCTAGAATAGGGTTAGAGTGGAAACCTACAGGATGGTGGCTCTCTGGGAACAGGGCTAGAGAGCTCTGAGGTAAACTGTAACGGAGACATTTAAAAGGGTACCCTAGTCCCTATTTAGTGCACTACTTTTGACCAGGGCCTATAGTCCCACCTGGCACCCTATACCCTATAAGTAGTGCACTAAATAGGAAATTGTGTGCCATCATTGTGCTCACATGATGTTCTACAGGGGGGAAAAAAACTGTAGTTAGTAACAGCCAGGTTGGAAGATCCTCAAACGAAAGCTTAAGCATCTATCAAATTACAGTGGCTGGGTTGGTTCAGTGTGATAGTGTCAATTAGACACAAAAACAACAAAAAAACATCTGATACTGGATTTGGGTGATCACGTGTTCACTGCCTGACTATAAGCACACCCTGGTGCGTGAACACGTCCTGTTCTATAGAGATTTACTAGAGCCCATCTGGACCACTTCTTTCTTTTCTTCTTTCTTTAATTCTTCCCCTTTTCATTTTTGTTGTTGTTTGTTTTTTGTTTTTTTTGTAATGTAACCTTTATTTAACTAGGCTGATTTAGACCTGGGACACCAGGTGGGGTTGATATTACTGATCAGGGCCTGATTTAGACCTGGGACACCAGGTGGGGTTGATATTACTGATCAGGGCCTGATTTAGATCTGGGACACCAGGTGGGGTTGATATTACTGATCAGGGTCTGATTTAGATCTGGGACACCAGGTGGGGTTGATATTACTGATCAGGGCCTGATTTAGATCTGGGACACCAGGTGGGGTTGATATTACTGATCAGGGCCTGATTTAGATCTGGGACACCAGGTGGGGTTGATATTACTGATCAGGGCCTGATTTAGATCTGGGACACCAGGTGGGGTTGATATTACTGATCAGGGCCTGATTTAGATCTGGGACACCAGGTGGGGTTGATATTAAGGATCAGGGCCTGATTTAGACCTGGGACACCAGGTGGGGTTGATATTACTGATCAGGGCCTGATTTAGACCTGGGACACCAGGTGGGGTTGATATTACTGATCAGGGCCTGATTTAGACCTGGGACACCAGGTGGGGTTGATATTACTGATCAGGGCCTGATTTAGACCTGGGACACCAGGTGGGGTTGATATTACTGATCAGGGCCTGATTTAGACCTGGGACACCAGGTGGGGTTGATATTAAGGATCAGGGGCTGATTTAGATCTGGGACACCAGGTGGGGTTGATATTACTGATCAGGGCCTGATTTAGACCTGGGACACCAGGTGGGGTTGATATTAAGGATCAGGGGCTGATTTAGATCTGGGACACCAGGTGGGGTTGATATTACTGATCAGGGCCTGATTTAGACCTGGGACACCAGGTGGGGTTGATATTACTGATCAGGGGCTGATTTAGATCTGGGACACCAGGTGGGGTTGATATTACTGATCAGGGCCTGATTTAGACCTGGGACACCAGGTGGGGTTGATATTAAGGATCAGGGGCTGATTTAGATCTGGGACACCAGGTGGGGTTGATATTACTGATCAGGGCCTGATTTAGACCTGGGACACCAGGTGGGGTTGATATTACTGATCAGGGGCTG
Source organism: Oncorhynchus kisutch (assembly GCF_002021735.2). Taxonomy (NCBI): domain Eukaryota; kingdom Metazoa; phylum Chordata; class Actinopteri; order Salmoniformes; family Salmonidae; genus Oncorhynchus; species Oncorhynchus kisutch. The sequence continues at coordinate 4,022,139 of NC_034187.2, forward strand.
ATTTAGATCTGGGACACCAGGTGGGGTTGATATTAAGGATCAGGGGCTGATTTAGATCTGGGACACCTGGTGGGGTGATATTAAGGATCAGGGCCTGATTTAGACCTGGGACACCTGGTGGGATGATATTAAGGATCAGGGCCTGATTTAGACCTGGGACCCCTGTTGGAGTGATATTAAGGATCAGGGCCTGATTTAGACCTGGGACACCAGGTGGGGTTGATATTAAGGATCAGGGCCTGATTTAGACCTGGGACCCCAGGTGGGGTGATATTAAGGATCAGGGCCTGATTTAGACCTGGGACACCAGGTGGGGTGATATTAACGATCAGATAGAACAAATAAATCAGCTGTACTCCGGACCTTGTAGGGTAAGAGTTGAGTACCCCTCTACTAGATTACCATCAAATGCACCCTCTATCCACCTCTATGCCATGCGCGCTCAGACGGCGGCGGCGGGAGGAGATCAAGACGCCCCGACACACAGAGGATTACATCACTGCTGGGCATTGAGCCAGGTCCGGCCGTGGAACTGCTTGGGGTATACAGGAGATCAAATGGACACTTGGCAATCACAGAGTTGTCATTATTTACAGTCTTTGGTACCTACATTTATGGGGATACATAGGATGGACATGACAAAAATGGACAATGGCTATTCTACTTTGTCATAGAGTATGAGTCACTTTGTGAATATGGACCCTGATTGCTCTCTGGCTATCATAGACCCAAGTCTTCCCCTTCTAGCTATCATAGACCCATGTCTTCCCCCTCTGGCTATCATAGACCCAAGTCCTCCCCCTCTGTCTATCATAGACCCAAGTCCTCCCCCTCTGGCTATCATAGACCCAAGTCTTCCTCTTCTAGCTATCATAGACCCAAGTCTTCCCCTTCTAGCTATCATAGACCCAAGTCCTCCCCCTCTGGCTATCATAGACCCATGTCTTCCCCTTCTAGCTATCATAGACCCAAGTCTTCCCCATCTAGCTATCATAGACCCATGTCTTCTCCCTCTGGCTATCATAGACCCAAGTCTGAGTGATGACCACTTTATAGTACTACTGTCTTATTTGGTCTTTCATCAGAGACCATTACATGCTTTCCCTACAATTTGATGACTTAATTCCCTTAAATTTCAATGACATAATTTCGGGAAAACATCCAGGTCCTAAATTATACAAATGTATCAAAGTTCGAAGCTTTTATGATCAAGTTGAACGATAAAAAAAAAAAATGTAATTGAAGAGAAAGATTGTAATAAAGATCTTGATGATTATGTGACAGCTACCATTGGTCTTTATTGAGAATGTTATATCGCTCATTCTGTTTACATGCGGAGGGAGAAATCTCATAGTGGCTCTTGAATTGATATTTTAAAAGCATTTAACGGTAAGGTATTTGGCGCATGCGACAAATAAAAATGTAATTTTACCCATAATTCCACAGAGCAGATCTACCACTAGGTACTACTGGGCTGTACATAATAGCAGTTTGTTTTCGGTATTTCTGCCTAAAAACGAGTTGAAGCTAAAATCACTGTGCTAGTAAAATGACCTCAACCCCCCCCCCCCCCCCCCACCAAAAGAGAGGAGAGAAACTTCACCCCTGAAAGAGACATGGTGGGGAGGGGAAGCCGGTTCTGGGAACACATGGAGGTAATTTTCTTAAACACAGTCTTTGTACGGGCTCTGGCGGTTTCCTGTTTTTTAAAACCCAAAATAACCTATCTGTTTACTAACTAACTGATCCTCTCTGTTTAACTAACTAACTGATCCTCTCTGTTTACTAAACTAACTAATCGTCTCTGTTTACTAACTAACTGATCCTCTCTGTACTTCTCAAGTGATAGTTTAACAAGAGATCAATGGTCATGGATACAACAAATATTAACATGTTAACGTCTAAACGTCTCTTTCACAAGGTCTTTCTTTTGGATTATATTTAGTTCCTCTCGTGGTTTCTTTCCCATTTCTGTACTTCATTTCCTAAAGGAAAATTCTCCAAAATGTTTGGGAAAACACAACTAATTGCTAGTGATTATAACAATCTGCCTTGAAGCCGTTCATGCTTTAGGCTTATGACACCCCTTATTTATAGTGTATGTTTGACATGTTCAACCTCAGATGTATTACTTTGGTATATTTCATTTCTCTCCTTTTATGATCCTTAACTGCCGAGGCGGAAGGTAGCCTAGTGGTTAGAGCGTAGGGCCAGTTACCAGCAGGTAGCCTAGTGGTTAGAGCGTAGGGCCAGTTACCAGCAGGTAGCCTAGTGGTTAGAGTGTTGGGCCAGTAACCAGAAGGTAGCCTAGTGGTTAGAGCGTAGGGCCAGTTACCAGCAGGTAGCCTAGTGGTTAGAGCGTAGGGCCAGTAACCAGCAGGTAGCCTAGTGGTTAGAGCGTAGGGCCAGTTACCAGAAGGTAGCCTAGTGGTTAGAGCGTAGGGCCAGTTACCAGAAGGTAGCCTAGTGGTTAGAGCGTAGGGCCAGTAACCAGAAGGTAGCCTAGTGGTTAGAGCGTAGGGCCAGTTACCAGCAGGTAGCCTAGTGGTTAGAGCGTAGGCACAGTAACCAGAAGGTAGCCTAGTGGTTAGAGCGTAGGGCCAGTTACCAGCAGGTAGCCTAGTGGTTAGAGCGTAGGGCCAGTTACCAGCAGGTAGCCTAGTGGTTAGAGCGTAGGGCCAGTTACCAGCAGGTAGCCTAGTGGTAAGAGAGTTGGGCCAGTTACCAGCAGGTAGCCTAGTGGTTAGAGCGTAGGGCCAGTTCCCAGCAGGTAGCCTAGTGGTTAGAGCGTAGGGCCAGTTACCAGCAGGTAGCCTAGTGGTTAGAGCGTAGGGCCAGTAACCAGCAGGTAGCCTAGTGGTTAGAGCGTAGGGCCAGTAACCAGAAGGTAGCCTAGTGGTTAGAGCGTAGGGCCAGTTACCAGCAGGTAGCCTAGTGGTTAGAGAGTTGGGCCAGTAACCAGCAGGTAGCCTAGTGGTTAGAGCGTAGGGCCAGTTACCAGCAGGTAGCCTAGTGGTTAGAGCGTAGGGCCAGTAACCAGCAGGTAGCCTAGTGGTTAGAGCGTAGGGCCAGTTACCAGCAGGTAGCCTAGTGGTTAGAGCGTAGGGCCAGTTACCAGCAGGTAGCCTAGTGGTTAGAGCGTAGGGCCAGTTACCAGCAGGTAGCCTAGTGGTAAGAGAGTTGGGCCAGTTACCAGCAGGTAGCCTAGTGGTTAGAGCGTAGGGCCAGTTCCCAGCAGGTAGCCTAGTGGTTAGAGCGTAGGGCCAGTAACCAGCAGGTAGCCTAGTGGTTAGAGCGTAGGGCCAGTAACCAGAAGGTAGCCTAGTGGTTAGAGTGTTGGGCCAGTAACCAGTAGGTAGCCTAGTGGTTAGAGCGTAGGGCCAGTTACCAGCAGGTAGCCTAGTGGTAAGAGAGTTGGGCCAGTTACCAGCAGGTAGCCTAGTGGTTAGAGAGTTGGGCCAGTAACCAGCAGGTAGCCTAGTGGTTAGAGCGTAGGGCCAGTTACCAGCAGGTAGCCTAGTGGTTAGAGCGTAGGGCCAGTAACCAGCAGGTAGCCTAGTGGTTAGAGCGTAGGGCCAGTAACCAGCAGGTAGCCTAGTGGTTAGAGCGTAGGGCCAGTAACCAGCAGGTAGCCTAGTGGTTAGAGCGTAGGGCCAGTAACCAGCAGTTAGCCTAGTGGTTAGAGTGTAGGGCCAGTAATCAGCAGGTAGCCTAGTGGTTAGAGCGTAGGGCCAGTAACCGAAACGTAGCCTAGTGGTTAGAGCGTAGGGCCAGTAACCAGCAGGTAGCCTAGTGGTTAGAGCGTAGGGCCAGTAACCAGCAGTTAGCCTAGTGGTTAGAGTGTAGGGCCAGTAATCAGCAGGTAGCCTAGTGGTTAGAGCGTAGGGCCAGTAACCGAAAGGAAGCCTAGTGGTTAGAGCGTAGGGCCAGTAACCAGAAGGTAGCCTAGTGGTTAGAGCGTAGGGCCAGTAACCAGCAGGTAGCCTAGTGGTTAGAGCGTAGGGCCAGTAACCGAAAGGTTGCTAGATTGAATCCCAGAGCTGACAAGGTAAGACATCTCTTGTTCTGTCCCTGAACAAGGCAGTTAAGCCACTGTTTTAAGGCTGTCATTGTAAATAAGAATGTATTCTTAACTGACGTGCCTAGTTAAATAACATAAAATCAATCATTAATGTCTCCAAAATGTAGAAAACACAACCAGCTCTTTTGAGACCTGATTTAGGGCTAGGTATACTGGAGCTACCTGCCTAGTATACTGGAGCTACCAGCCTAGTATACTGGAGCTACCTGCCTAGTGTACTGGAGCTACCTGCCTAGTATACTGGAGCTACCTGCCTAGTATACTGGAGCTACCTGCCTAGTATACTGGAGCTACCTGCCTAGTATACTGGAGCTACCTGCCTAGTATACTGGAGCTACCTGCCTAGTATACTGGAGCTACCTGCCTAGTATACTGGAGCTACCTGCCTAGTATACTGGAGCTACCTGCCTAGTATACTGGAGCTACCTGCCCAGTATACTGGAGCTACGTGCCTAGTATACTGGAGCTACCTGCCGAGTATACTGGAGCTACATGCCTAGTATACTGGAGCTACGTGCCTAGTATACTGGAGCTACCTGCCTAGTGTACTAGAGCTACCTGCCTAGTATACTGGAGCTACATGCCTAGTATACTGGAGCTACCTGCCTAGTATACTGGAGCTACCTGCCTAGTATACTGGAGCTACCTGCCTAGTATACTGGAGCTACCTGCCTAGTATACTGGAGCTACCTGCCCAGTATACTGGAGCTACGTGCCTAGTATACTGGAGCTACCTGCCGAGTATACTGGAGCTACATGCCTAGTATACTGGAGCTACGTGCCTAGTATACTGGAGCTACCTGCCTAGTGTACTAGAGCTACCTGCCTAGTATACTGGAGCTACATGCCTAGTATACTGGAGCTATCAGCCTAGTATACTGGAGCTACCAGCCTAGTATACTGGAGCTACGTGCCTAGTATACTGGAGCTATCAGCCTAGTATACTGGAGCTACATGCCTAGTATACTGGAGCTACCAGCCTAGTATACTGGAGCTACCTGCCTAGTATACTGGAGCTACCTGCCTAGTATACTGGAGCTACCAGCCTAGTATACTGGAGCTTACCAGCCTAGTATACTGGAGCTACGTGCCTAGTATACTGGAGCTACCTGCCTAGTATACTGGAGCTACCTGCCTAGTATACTGGAGCTACCAGCCTAGTATACTGGAGCTACCAGCCTAGTATACTGGAGCTACGTGCCTAGTATACTGGAGCTACCTGCCGAGTATACTGGAGCTACCTGCCTAGTATACTGGAGCTACCCGCCTAGTATACTGGAGCTACCTGCCTAGTATACTGGAGTTACCTGCCGAGTATACTGGAGCTACCTGCCTAGTATACTGGAGCTACCAGCCTAGTATACTGGAGCTACCTGCCTAGTGTACTGGAGCTACCTGCCTAGTATACTGGAGCTACCTGCCTAGTATACTGGAGCTACCAGCCTAGTATACTGGAGCTTACCAGCCTAGTATACTGGAGCTACGTGCCTAGTATACTGGAGCTACCTGCCTAGTGTACTGGAGCTACCTGCCTAGTATACTGGAGCTACGTGCCTAGTATACTGGAGCTACATGCCTAGTATACTGGAGCTACCAGCCTAGTATACTGGAGCTACCTGCTGAGTGTACTGGAGCTACCTACCTAGTATACTGGAGCTACGTGCCTAGTATACTGGAGCTACCTGCCTAGTATACTGGAGCTACCTGCCGAGTATACTGGAGCTACCTGCCTACTATACTGGAGCTACCAGCCTAGTATACTGGAGCTTACCCGCCTAGTATACTGGAGCTACCAGCCTAGTATACTGGAGCTACCTGCCTAGTATACTGGAGCTACCTGCCAAGTATACTGGAGCTACCTAGCCTCGTATACTGGAGCTTACCCAGAGGGCTACAGGTAGCCTCCTAGCCTGGTATACTGGAGCTTACCCAGAGGGCTACAGGTAGCCTCCTAGCCTGGTATACTGGAGCTTACCCAGAGGGCTACAGGTAGCCTCCTAGCCTGGTATACTGGAGAGGTATACCAGAGGGCTACAGGTAGCCTCCTAGCCGGTTCCAAGACCTGATTGTGCTGTCTTTCCAACTCCTATTTGTCATTGGCCACCAAACATAACGCCCGTAGGAGTTGACATTGGCAAGACAGCACAAACACAAATGTACATTAGTAATTGTAACACCCTGGTAATAAGGGTGATATGACACATAACCTGACACCGCTATTTATATAGTTTTATTTATTTAAGACAGTTAATAACAAATTCTTATTTATAATGTTCACGTGCAGAATAACATATTTTTTTATTTTGTCAGCTCGGGGGTTTCAATCCAACATTTTCTTTGGTTACTAGTCCAACGCTCTAACCACTAGGCTACCTGCCGCTTGTAATGCTATAACCACTGGCATGTAAAAACGAAATAACAAATTAAAAGTTAATCCTGCATATTCATTCTGAGAAGAAGGATATTTAAATCTTCAAACTTTCATTAACAGTTATTTTTTACAATCTGAAATTATAGCCTCAAAAAATAAAGTCTCGATTTGAATTCTGCACATAGGCGCAATGTAACCACCACCACGAAGATAAGGCAAGATGCGGTTAACCTGAGTGACGCTGACAGAGGAGGTTTTAACACCGACTGGACCATAGTTGCTGGAAGTAAGGGTACTGCAGCACCCCACCCCCCACGAACGAAAAGAAAAACGTTTCCTCCCCCACAAAAGTAGTGGACTGAGCCTTTAATAATTAGGCGTCTGTAGCGCGGGTAACTCTCCTCTTTGAAGAAAACAATTTGCTGCACCCACAAACTACTTCCAGTGGCTATGGACTCGACTGTTTCTCCTGGTTTCAATATACTGTTGTTAAAAAGAGAAAGTAGAAGTGTCTAGTAGCTAGAGAACCTGTTCAGAACAGGGGTTGTCTTACAACGACATAGACAGGGCTCTATACTCCAGAACTAAAACCCTCCCCTGTACACCGGAGGCACCACAACACCAGCACAGCGAAAATTCACAAGGTGTTTTTGGAGAGTTCAAGGGACGCAGAAACGCTCAACAGGTAAATTCGACCAACTTTTATTAGGATTTTGAGGCATATTGTAAGAATTTTTTGGGGGGTAGTTTCTGGAAAACCAAGACTTTTCCAAGAGTTGTTTTTCACATTTGTAACCTACTACTGGGCTATTTATTTCCGAGTTTACAAATGAACTAACGTTAGCAGAACTCACCGATGATAAACCGAGGTTACCTATAGTTTTTTTTTCTGGCAAATAGTTTCCCCCACAGGGTTTTGGCTATCTCCACCCTGCTGCAGGACTCTTAATAACAGCAGCATGCACAGACTGGCAGTGTGGACAGCATCACTTTTTTTTCACTCCAAAGAAAATTCCCTGTTTCTATTTTATTCTATGCAATACTTAGTGTTCAGGATGTACACACAAAAACACGTAACTGTACTTGCTTTCTCCTGTTATCACAACACTGATTAAATAAGGTATTCACAATATGCATTACTTTTTTGATGGACCATTCCTTCAGTGTGTGTACAGTATGTATGCGTGCATGTGTGTATTCGACGCGCGCGCTCACGTGTGTGTGTGTGTGTGTGTGTGTGAAGTGTGTTTTTACATCTATGTGTCTTTGCTACTGCGGACAAGGAATGGGTCTGGTCTGTGAGTACAGAGTTCGTGCAGCTCAGTCCATTGATGGTGTCACGCTTCGATCACAACCGACAGTGTTGTTGCATTGTAGTACACCAGAATTACATTAATTTCCCATGAAGCTGCGTTTGCCTTGCAGCATTGCGTTGCGGAAGGCAGGTTGCAGTGCGTTCGGTGTGGCGCATACTTTGGATTTATCGAACGTATGCGTCGGACAGTATGCGTAGACGGCTTGACAGAAATGGTAGCAGGAGGTGAATGTTGAACTGTTGCTGCATACATATCCAGATGATGCCGCGTGCTATTTGACGCAATGATGCTGTCGGAGTGTTCGAAGCGTTAGTGAGAGTTGAACCCTTGCCCTAACAGGTTGAGCACAATAGGTTCATAGAGACGCTGACACCAATAACAAGCTTCAAGTGAGTGCAATTATGGGTAGTCAGATCAGTCCCGAGCAGTGTCCGCTATGTTGCCCCCGACTCGGCCCCTCACTGCCTCCCAGACGTCTTGGCAGCATCAAATCAAATCAAGCGTTATTTATACAACACATTTCAGACATGGAATACAACGCAATGTGTTTTACAGGAAAAAAAACGAGAAAAAAATATACAAATGAAAGCTGAAATATTTACTACTGTAAGGACAGACGCTGGTAAACGAGAAGCAAGTACAGGGAGTGAACATCATTGAAAATAAGAATGTGTTCTTAACTGACTTGCCTGGTTAAATAAAGGTAAAAAATAAATAAAATAAAAAACATTTGAATACATATTGGAAGTGAAACAGAACAAGGACAGGGTCTGGACAGGGGAAACAAAACGACATTAATGCAGACACGGGGAAGAAACTGAGGAAGTGACAGATAGAGGGGATGCAATCAATGAAGTAAAATAGTCCAGGTGAGTCCCGTGAATCGCTGATGCGCGTAACCTTGGTGACAGGTGTGCGTGTGTGTAATGATGGACCGTCGAGCGCCAGATAGGGGGGCAGGCGTGACTACACAACAAACATAAGATGAAAACAAAAGAATGACTAACTGAAAAACGAAAAAGCCCCCTGAGGAAAAGCAAAGCTAAGAAGATGGTTCTGACCCCCAGCCTCCCGCTCTGCCCCCCCCCCCCCCCCCCCAGCTTCTGGGTCAGTCAGGCTAGCCTCAGGGGGTAGAGAGGGTCTACTGGGTCAGTCAGGCTAGCCTCAGGGGGTTGAGAAGGTCTACTGGGTCAGTCAGGCTAGGCTCAGGGGGTAGAGAGGGTCTACTGGGTCAGTCAGGCTCAGGGGTTAGAGAGGGTCTACTGGGTCAGTCAGGCTAGCCTCAGGGGGTAGAGATGGTCTACTGGGTCCATCAGGCTAGGCTCAGGGGGTAGAGAGGGTCTACTGGTTCAGTCAGGCTAGCCTCAGGGGGTTGAGAAGGTCTACTGGGTCAGTCAGGCTAGCCTCAGGGGGTAGAGAGGGTCTACTGGGTCAGTCAGGCTAGCCTCAGGGGGTAGAGAGGGTCTACTGGGTCAGTCAGTCTAGGCTCAGGGGGTAGAGAGGGTCTACTGGGTCAGTCAGGCTAGCCTCAGGGGGTTGAGAAGGTCTACTGTGTCAGTCAGGCTAGGCTCAGGGGGTAGAGAGGGTCTACTGGGTCAGTCAGGCTAGGCTCAGGGGGTAGAGAGGGTCTACTGGGTCAGTCAGGCTAGGCTCAGGGGGTAGAGAGGGTCTACTGGGTCAGTCAGGCTAGCCTCAGGGGGTGAGAGGGTCTACTGGGTCCAGCAGGCTAGGCTAGCCTCAGGGGGTTTAGAGGGTCTACTGGGTCCAGCAGGCTAGGCTAGCCTCAGGGGGTTTAGAGAGTCTACTGGGTCAGTCAGGCTAGCCTCAGGGAGTTGAGAGGGTCTACTGGGTCAGTCAGGCTAGGCTCAGGGGGTAGAGAGGGTCTACTGGGTCAGTCAGGCTAGCCTCAGGGGGTGAGAGGGTCTACTGGGTCCAGCAGGCTAGGCTAGCCTCAGGGGGTTTAGAGGGTCTACTGGGTCCAGCAGGCTAGGCTAGCCTCAGGGGGTTTAGAGAGTCTACTGGGTCAGTCAGGCTAGCCTCAGGGAGTTGAGAGGGTCTACTGGGTCAGTCAGGCTAGGCTCAGGGGGTGAGAGGGTCTACTGGGTCAGTCAGGCTAGCCTCAGGGGGTTGAGAGCGTCTACTGGGTCAGTCAGGCTAGTCTCAGGGGGTAGAGAGGGTCTACTGGGTCAGTCCGGCTAGCATCAGGGGGTTGAGAGGGTCTACTGGGTCAGTCAGGCTAGCCCCAGGGGGTAGAGAGGGTCTACTGGGTCAGTCAGGCTAGCCTCAGGGGGTAGAGAGATTCTACTGGGTCCAGCAGGCTAGGCTAGCCTCAAGGGGTGAGAGTGTCTATTGGGTCCATCATGCTAGCCTCAGGGGGTAGAGAGATTCTACTGGGTCAGTCAGGCTAGCCCCAGGGTGTAGAGATAATCTACTGGGTCAGTCAGGCTAGCATAGCAGCCAAGGAAAATAAACAACAGTCTGTCCAGCTGATCACCACACAGAACATCACAGCGTAGCGACAATATTTCATCTCAATAAAGCAGAGAGAGGGAGAAAGGTCAGGTTCCTGTGCACTCTTCTGCTGTACAGATGGTTCTGGTTCCAATGCTGACTATTCTGTTTAATTACAGAAAGGGAAAGTCCAAAGTGATGCCCTGAAATGGTTTGGTTTCCCAACACAAACTCTCTCTCAGTCATTACAGATATAGATGGGCTGGTGGTGCCTTCTCTCTTGAGATTGGCTGGCTGGTTGGAGGTTAGGTAGGTTGGCTGGTTGTTAGGTAGGTTGGCTGGTTGTTAGGTAGGTTGGCTGGTTGTTAGGTAGGTTGGCTGGTTGTTAGGTAGGTTGGCTTGCTGTTTATTAGGTAGGTTGGCTTGCTGGTTGTTAGGTAGGTTGGCTTGCTGGTTGTTAGGTAGGTTGGCTGGCTGGTTGTTAGGTAGGTTGGCTGGCTGGTTGTTAGGTAGGTTGGCTGGCTGGTTGTTACGTAGGTTGGCTGGTTGTTAGGTAGGTTGGCTGGCTGGTTGTTAGGTAGGTTGGCTGGTTGTTAGGTAGGTTGGCTGGTTGATTGATTCGTTGGTTGGTTGGTTGGAGGTTGGTTGAAGGCTGGCTGGTAGGTTGGTATGTAGGTTGGTTGGTTGGTTGGCTAGTTGATTCGTTGGTTGGAAGTTGGTTGAAGGTTGGTTGAAGGTTGGTTGGCTGGTTGATTGGCTGGTTGATTGGCTGGTTGGTTTGTTGGAGGTTGGTTGGTTGGCTGGTTGATTGGCTGGTTGATTCGTTGGTTGGTTGGCTGGTTGATTGCCTGGTTGGTTGGAGGTTGGTTGGTTGGTTGGTTGGCTGGCTGGTTGATTGGCTGGTTGATTCGTTGGTTGGTTGGTTGGCTGGTTGATTGGCTGGTTGATTGGCTGGTTGATTCGTTGGTTGGTTGGTTGGCTAGCTGGGAGGTATGTAGGTTGGTTGGTTGGTTGATTCGTTGGTTGGAGGTTGGTTGGCTGGTTGATTGGCTGGTTGATTCGTTGGTTGGAGGTTGGTTGGTTGGCTAGCTGGCCGGCCATAGCCGACCAAAACTTCCAACGTAAATGACAGAACTGTAGCTCCCACACTGCTCCGTTTAGCATCACTGCTGACATTGTGCAAAACAAAAAACAAAAATATGGATACAGAGTATACGGTCTACAGACTGTAACAGACTATAAGTGGCTGTGACACTCGTCGGATGTGGCAGGGCTTGACAACTATTACAGACTACAAAGGGAAAACAGGACTCGAGCCTACCAGACGAGCTAAATGCCTTTTATGCTCGCTTCGAGGCAAGCAACACTGAAGCATGCACGAGAGCACCAGCTGTTCTGGTGATAACGCTCTCTGTAGCCGATGTGAGCAAGACCTTTAAACAGGTCAGCATTCAAAAAGCCGTGGGCCAGACGGATTGCCAGGACGTGTACTCAAAGCATGCGCTGATACACTAGCAAGTGTCTTCACTGACATTTTCAATCTCTCCCTGATTGAGTCTATAATACCTACATGTTTCAAGCAGACCACCATAGTCCCTGTGCCCAAGGAAACCTGCTTAAATGATTACCGCCCCCCACACTCACGTTGATAGCTATGAAGTGCTTTGAAAGGCTGGTCATGGCTCACATCAACAGCATCCTCCCGGATACCCTAGACCCACTCCAATTTGCATACCGCCCCAACAGATCCACAGATGACGTAATCTCAATTGCGCTCCACACTGCCCTTTCCCATTTGGACAAAAAGAACACCTACTATGTAAGAATGCTGTTCATTGGCTATAGCTCAGCATTCAACACCATAGTGCCCTCAAAGCTCATCACTTAGCTAAATTCCCTGGGACTAAAAACCTCCATCTGGAAATGGATCCTGGACTTCCTGACGGGCCGCCCCCAGGTGGTGAGGGTAGGCAACAACACATCAGCCACGCTGATCCTCAACACTGGGGCCCCTCAGGGGTGTGTACTTAGTCCCCTCCTGTACTCCCTGTTCACCCATGACTGCGTGGCCAAACACGACTCCAACACCATCATTAAGTTTGCTGACGACACAACCGTGTTAGACCTGATCCCCAACAGTGATGAGACAGCCTATAGGGAGGAGGTCAGAGACATGGCAGTGTGGTGCCAGGACACAACCTCTCCCTCAATGTGAGCAAGACAAAGGAGCTGACTGTGGACTACAGGAATAGGAGAGCCGAACAGGCCCCCATTAACACGAAGACAGTCGTGAAGAAGGCACGACAAAACCTATTCCCCCTCAGGAGACTGAAAAGATTTGGCAATGGGTCCTCAGATCCTCAAAGTTCTACAGCTGCATCATCGAGAGCATCCTGACCGGTTGCATCACCGCCTGGTATGGCAACTGCTCGGCCTCTGACCGTAAGTCACTACAGAGGGTAGTGTGTACGACCCAGTACATCAGTGGGGCCAAGCTTCCTGCAATCCAGGACCTATATAATAGGCGATATCAGAGCAAAGGCCATAAAATTGTCAGAGACTCCAGTCACCGAAGTCATAGACTTCTCTGCTACCGCACGGCAAGCGGTACCGGGCGCCAAGTCTAGGACAAAAAGGCTCCTAAACAGCTTCTACCCCCAAGCCATAAGACTGTTGAACAATTAATCAAATGGCCACCGGACAATGACACTGCTGCTACTCGCTGTTTACTATCTATGCATAGTCACTTCACCCCTACCTACATGTACAAATAACCTCTAACCTGTAACCCCACACACTGACTCGGTACTGGTTCCCCCTGTATATAGCCTCCACATTGACTCTGTACCGGTATCCCCTGTATATAGCCTCCACATTGACTCTGTACCGGTACCCCCTGTATATAGCCTCCACATTGACTCTGTACTGGTATCCCCTGTATATAGCCTCCACATTGACTCTGTACTGGTACCCCCTGTATATAACCTCCACATTGACACGGTACCGGTACCCCCTGTATATAGTATCCACACTGACTCGGTACCGGAACCCCCTGTATATAGCCTCCACACTGACTCGGTACCGGTACCCCCTGTATATAGCCTCCACATTGACTCGGTACCGGTACCCCCTGTATATAGCCTCCACACTGACTAGAAGGTCTACAGACTAGAAGGTCTACTGAGTATAAGGTCTACAGACTAGAAGGTCTACAGACTAGAAGGTCTTCAGACTAGAAGGTCTACAGACTAGAAGGTCTACTGACTAGAAGGTCTACAGACTAGAAGGTCTACAGACTAGAAGGTCTACTGAGTAGAAGGTCTACAGACTAGAAGGTCTACAGGCTAGAAGGTCTTCAGACTAGAAAGTCTACAGACTAGAAGGTCTACAGACTAGAAGGTCTACAGACTAGAAGGTCTTCAGACTAGAAAGTCTACAGACTAGAAGGTCTACTGACTAGAAGGTCTACACACTAGAAGGTCTACAGACTAGAAGGTCTACAGACCAGAAGGTCTACAGACTAGAAGGTCTATTGACTAGAAGGTCTACTGAGTAGAAAGTCTACAGACTAGAAGGTCTACAGACTAGAAGGTCTACAGACTAGAAGGTCTACAGGTCATTAGAATAACGACAGTATAACTTTATACGACTAACTTGTTGTCCTTTCATCTCCACCAGTGAAATATGAAGATGCTGTGGTATCTGTCTGCTCTGCAGCTGTTCCTGGCTCCAGCTCTCCTGGTAAGCAGACGTGATGTTCATCTGAATAGTATTGTATAATATTGTTATTATATTCTGTGACTACATATAGTCAGGTACAGGGGTCACATCTAACCTAGTTACAGTAAGGTGTTATGTATGATTATACAGAGGTCACATACAGCACCCCCTGTCCTTTGGATCGATCCAGTGCCTTCAGAAGGTAGGGTCAAAACCGAGAGGACTAGAAAAAGGAGAATAGCAAAAGGAATACGGGGAAAACACGCTGGTTGACTTGACTAAACATACAAGACGAACTGGCACAGAGAGACAGGAAACACAGGGATAAATACACTGGTACAGAGAGACAGGAAACACAGGGATAAATACACTGGCACGGAGAGACAGGAAACACAGGGATAAATACACTGGTACAGAGAGACAGGAAACACAGGGATAAATACACTGGCACAGAGAGACAGGAAACACAGGGATAAATACACTGGTACAGAGAGACAGGAAACACAGGGATAAATACACTGGCACGGAGAGACAGGAAACACAGGGATAAATACACTGGTACAGAGAGACAGGAAACACAGGGATAAATACACTGGCCCAGAGAGACAGGAAACACAGGGATAAATACACTGGCACAGAGAGACAGGAAACACAGGGATAAATACACTGGTACAGAGAGACAGGAAACACAGGGATAAATACACTGGTACAGAGAGACAGGAAACACAGGGATAAATACACTGGTAGATGACAGGATAGTGGTGACAGGATAGTGGTGAGGTAGATGACAGGATAGTGGTGAGGTAGATGACAGGATAGTGTTGAGGTAGATGACAGGATAGTTGTGAGGTAGATGACAGGATAGTTGTGAGGTAGATGACAGGTTAGTGGTGAGGTAGATGACAGGATAGTGTTGAGGTAGATGACAGGATAGTGGTGAGGTAGATGACAGGATAGTGTTGAGGTAGATGACAGGATAGTGGTGACAGGATTGTAGTGAGGTAGATGACAGGATAGTAGTTAGGTAGATGACAGGATAGTAGTTAGGTAGATGACAGGATAGTCATGAGGTAGATGTTAGGATAGTGGTGAGGTAGATGACAGGATAGTGGTAAGGTAGATGACAGGATAGTGTTGAGGTAGATGACAGGATAGTGGTGACAGGATTGTAGTGAGGTAGATGACAGGATAGTAGTTAGGTAGATGACAGGATAGTAGTTAGGTAGATGACAGGATAGTCATGAGGTAGATGTTAGGATAGTGGTGAGGTAGATGACAGGATAGTGGTGAGGTAGATGACAGGATAGTGGTGAGGTAGATGACAGGATAGTGGTGAGGTAGATGACAGGATAGTGCTGAGGTAGATGACAGGATAGTGGTGACAGGATAGTGGTGAGGTAGATGACAGGATAGTAGTTAGGTAGATGACAGGATAGTAGTTAGGTAGATGACAGGATAGTCATGAGGTAGATGTTAGGATAGTGGTGAGGTAGATGACAGGATAGTGGTGAGGTAGATGACAGGATAGTGGTGAGGTAGATGACAGGATAGTGCTGAGGTAGATGACAGGATAGTGGTGACAGGATAGTGGTGAGGTAGATGACAGGATAGTGGTGACAGGATAGTGGTGAGGTAGATGACAGGATAGTGGTGAGGTAGATGACAGGATAGTGGTGAGGTAGATGACAGGATAGTGGTGAGGTAGATGACAGGATAGTGCTGAGGTAGATGACAGGATAGTGGTGACAGGATAGTGGTGAGGTAGATGACAGGATAGTGGTGACAGGATAGTGGTGAGGTAGATGACAGGATAGTGGTGAGGTAGATGACAGGATAGTGCTAAGGTAGATGACAGGATAGTCATGAGGTAGATGTTAGGATAGTGGTGTCAGGATAGTAGTGAGGTAGATGACAGGATAGTGGTGAGGTAGATGACAGGATAGTGGTAAGGTAGATGAAAGGATAGTGGTGAGGTAGATAATAGGATAGTGGTGAGGTTGATGACAGCATAGTGGTGACAGGATAGTAGTGAGGTAGATGACAGGATAGTGGTGAGGTAGATGACAGGATAGTGGTGAGGTAGATGACAGGATAGTGGTGAGATAGATGACAGGATAGGGGTGAGGTAGATGACAGGATAGTAGTGAGGTAGATGACAGGATAGTGGTGAGGTAGATGACAGGATAGTGTTGAGGTAGATGACAGGATAGTGGTGAGGTAGATGACAGGATAGTGGTGACAGGATAGTGGTGAGGTAGATGACAGGATAGTGGTGAGGTAGATGACAGGATAGTGGTGAGGTAGATGACAGGATAGTGGTGAGGTAGATGACAGGATAGTGGTGACAGGATAGTGTTGAGGTAGATGACAGGATAGTGTTGAGGTAGATGACAGGATAGTGGTGAGGTAGATGACAGGATAGTTCTGACAGGATAGTGGTGAGGTAGATGACAGGATAGTGGTGAGGTAGATGACAGGATAGTGGTGACAGGATTGTAGTGAGGTGGATGACAGGATAGTAGTTAGGTAGATGACAGGATAGTGGTGAGGTAGATGACAGGATAGTGGTGAGGTAGATGACAGGATAGTTGTGAGGTAGATGACAGGATAGTGGTGAGGTAGATGACAGGATAGTGGTGAGGTAGATGACAGGATAGTGGTGAGGTAGATGACAGGATAGTGCTGAGGTAGATGACAGGATAGTGCTGAGGTAGATGACAGGATAGTGGTGAGGTAGATGACAGGATAGTGGTGAGGTAGATGACAGGATAGTGGTGAGGTAGATGACAGGATAGTGGTGTAGGCCCTGGTCTAAAGTATCATGTTCCTATAAAACCCTGTGGGCCCTGGTCTAAAGTATCATGTTCCTATAAAGCCCTGTGGGCCCTGGTTGTAGTGCACTCAGTAGGGAATAGGGTGCCATTTGGGACACAGACCCATAATGTGTTGTTGTGTATGTCCAGCTGCCCAATGGGGACTACTGGGAGGAATGGAGTCCCTATGGAGAATGTAGTCGGAGCTGTGGGAGTGGGGTTACCATGAGAACCAGGAGATGTGTCAGCCAGAGGTAAGAGAGTGTTGTTCTTTCTTTCTTTCCTGTCTCTCTGTCCTCTCTAGGCTACGCCTGTGTCTCTCTGTCCTCTCTAGGCTACCCCTGTGTCTCTCTGTCCTCTCTAGGCTACCCCTGTGTCTCTCTGTCCTCTCTAGGCTACCCCTGTGTCTCTCTGTCCACTCTAGGCTACCCCTGTATCTCTCTGTCCTCTCTAGGCTACCCCTGTGTCTCTCTGTCCTCTCTAGGCTACCCCTGTGTCTCTCTGTCCTCTCTAGGCTACCCCTGTCTCTCTCTGTCCACTCTAGGCTACCCCTATGTCTCTCTGTCCTCTCTAGGCTACCCCTGTGTCTCTCTGTCCTCTCTAGGCTATCCCTGTGTCTCTCTGTCCTCTCTAGGCTACCCCTGTGTCTCTCTGTCCTCTCTAGGCTACCCCTGTGTCTCTCTGTCCTCTCTAGGCTACCCCTGTGTCTCTCTGTCCTCTCTAGGCTACCCCTGTGTCTCTCTGTCCTCTCTAGGCTACCCCTGTGTCTCTCTGTCCTCTCTAGGCTACCCCTGTGTCTCTCTGTCCTCTCTAGGCTACCCCTGTGTCTCTCTGTCCTCTCTAGGCTACCCCTGTGTCTCTCTGCCCTCTCTAGGCTACCCCTGTGTCTCTCTGTCCTCTCTAGGCTACCCCTGTGTCTCTCTGTCCTCTCTAGGCTACCCCTATGTCTCTCTGTCCTCTCTAGGCTACCCCTGTGTCTCTCTGTCCTCTCTAGGCTACCCCTGTGTCTCTCTGTCCTCTCTAGGCTACCCCTGTGTCTCTGTCCTCTCTAGGCTACCCCTGTGTCTCTCTGTCCTCTCTAGGCTACCCCTGTGTCTCTCTGTCCTCTCTAGGCTACCCCTGTGTCTCTCTGTCCTCTCTAGGCTACCCCTGTGTTTCTCTCTCTGTCCTCTCTAGGCTACCCCTGTGTCTCTCTGTCCTCTCTAGGCTACCCCTGTGTCTCTCTGTCCTCTCTAGGCTACCCCTGTGTTTCTCTGTCCTCTCTAGGCTACCCCTGTGTCTCTCTGTCTACTCTAGGCTACCCCTGTGTCTCTCTGTCCTATCTAGGCTACCCCTGTGTCTCTCTGTCCTCTCTAGGCTACCCCTGTGGCTCTCTGTCCTCTCTAGGCTACCCCTGTGTCTCTCTGTCCTCTCTAGGCTACCCCTGTGTCTCTCTGTCCTCTCTAGGCTACCCCTGTGTCTCTCTGTCCTCTCTAGGCTACCCCTGTGTCTCTCTGTCCACTCTAGGCTACCCCTGTCTCTCTGTCCTCTCTAGGCTACCCCTGTGTCTCTCTGTCCTCTCTAGGCTACCCCTGTGTCTCTCTGTCTACTCTAGGCTACCCCTGTGTCTCTCTGTCCACTCTAGGCTACCCCTGTGTTTCTCTGTCCACTCTAGGCTACCCCTGTGTCTCTCTGTCCACTCTAGGCTACCCCTGTGTTTCTCTGTCCACTCTAGGCTACCCCTGTGTCTCTCTGTCCACTCTAGGCTACCCCTGTGTCTCTCTGTCCTCTCTAGGCTACCTCTGTGTCTCTCTGTCCACTCTAGGCTACCCCTGTGTTTCTCTGTCCTCTCTAGGCTACCCCTGTGTCTCTCTGTCCTCTCTAGGCTACCTCTGTGTCTCTCTGTCCTCTCTAGGCTACCCCTGTGTCTCTCTGTCCACTCTAGGCTACCCCTATGTCTCTCTGTCCTCTCTAGGCTACCCCTGTGTCTCTCTGTCCTCTCTAGCCTACCCCTGTGTCTCTCTGTCCTCTCTAGGCTACCCCTGTGTCTCTCTGTCCTCTCTAGGCTACCCCTGTGTCTCTCTGTCCTCTCTAGGCTACCCCTGTGTCTCTCTGTCCACTCTAGGCTACCCCTGTGTCTCTCTGTCCTCTCTAGGCTACCCCTGTGTCTCTCTGTCCTCTCTAGGCTACTCCTGTGTCTCTCTGTCTACTCTAGGCTACCCCTGTGTCTCTCTGTCTACTCTAGGCTACCCCTGTGTCTCTCTGTCCTCTCTAGGCTACCCCTGTGTCTCTCTGTCCTCTCTAGGCTACCCCTGTGTCTCTCTGGCCTCTCTAGGCTACCCCTGTGTCTCTCTGTCTACTCTAGGCTACCCCTGTGTCTCTCTGTCCTCTCTAGGCTACCCCTGTGTCTCTCTGTCCTCTCTAGGCTACCCCTGTGTCTCTCTGTCCTCTCTAGGCTACCCCTGTGTCTCTCTGTCCACTCTAGGCTACCCCTGTGTCTCTTTGTCCACTCTAGGCTACCCCTGTGTCTCTCCGTCTACTCTAGGCTACCCCTGTGTTTCTCTCTCTGTCCTCTCTAGGCTACCCCTGTGTCTCTCTGTCGACTCTAGGCTACCCCTGTGTCTCTCTGTCTACTCTAGGCTACCCCTGTGTCTCTCTGTCCTCTCTAGGCTACCCCTGTGTCTCTCTGTCTACTCTAGGCTACCCCTGTGTCTCTCTGTCCTCTCTAGGCTACCCCTGTGTCTCTCTGTCCTCTCTAGGCTACCCCTGTGTCTCTCTGTCCTCTCTAGGCTACCCCTGTGTTTCTCTCTCTGTCCTCTCTAGGCTACCCCGGTGTTTCTCTCTCTGTCCTCTCTAGGCTACCCCTATATCTCTCTGTCCTCTCTAGGCTACCCCTGTGTCTCTCTGTCCACTCTAGGCTACCCCTGTGTCTCTCTGTCCACTCTAGGCTACCCCTGTGTCTCTTTGTCCACTCTAGGCTACCCCTGTGTCTCTCTGTCTACTCTAGGCTACCCCTGTGTTTCTCTCTCTGTCCTCTCTAGGCTACCCCGGTGTTTCTCTCTCTGTCCTCTCTAGGCTACCCCTATATCTCTCTGTCCTCTCTAGGCTACCCCTGTGTCTCTCTGTCCACTCTAGGCTACCCCTGTGTCTCTCTGTCCACTCTAGGCTACCCCTGTGTCTCTTTGTCCACTCTAGGCTACCCCTGTGTCTCTCTGTCTACTCTAGGCTACCCCTGTGTTTCTCTCTCTGTCCTCTCTAGGCTACCCCTGTGTTTCTCTGTCTACTCTAGGCTACCCCTATGTTTTACAAGGTCAAATCAAATCAAATGTTATTGGTCACATACACATGGTTAGCAGATGTTAACGTGAGTGTAGCGAAATGCTTGTGCTTCTAGTTCCGACCATGCAGTAATATCTAACAAGTAATCTAACAATTCCCCAACAACTACCTAATACACACAAATCTAAAGGGGTAAATGAGAATATGTACATATGAGTATATGGATGAGCGATGGCCGAGCGGCATAGGCAAGGTGCAGTAGATGGTATAAGGTACAGTATATACATGTGATATGAGTAATGTAAGATATGTAAACATTATTAAAGTGGCATTATTTAAGGTGGCATTGTATAAACTGACTAGTGATCCATTTATTAGTGTCCAATGACTGGGTCTCAGTGTAGGCAGCAACCTTGCTGAGTTAGTGATGGCTGTTTAACAGTCTGATGGCCTTGAGAAAGAAGCTGTTTTTCAATCTCTCGGTCCGAGTTTTGCACCTGTACTGACCTCGCCTTCTGGATGGTAGCGGGGTGAACAGGCAGTGGCTCGGGTGGTTGTTGTCCTTGATGATCTTTTTGGCCTTCCTGTGACATCAGGTGCTGTATGTGTCATGGAGGGCAGGTAGTTTGCCCCCGGTGATGCGTTGTGCAGACCCGCACCGCCCTCTGGAGAGCCTGGCGGTTGAGGGCGGTGCAGTTGCTGTACCAGGCTGTGACACTGCCCGACAGTGCATCTGTAAAAGTTTGTCAGGGTTTTAGGTGACAAGCCAAGTTTCTTCAGCCTCCTGCTGTTGCACCTTCTTCACCACACTGTCTCTGTTTGACCCAGAAACTTAAAACGTTCCACCTTCTCCACTGCGGTCCCATCGATGTGGATAGGGGGGGTGCTCCCTCTGCTGTTTCCTGAAGTCCACAATCATCTTCTTTGTTTTGTTGACATTGAGTGCAAGGTTGTTTTCCTGCCACCACACTCCGAGTGCCCTCACCTCCTCCCTGTAGGCTGTCTTGTCGTTGTTGGTGATCAGGCCCACTACTGTTGTGTCGTCTGCAAACTTGATGATTGAGTTGGAGGCGTGCGTGGCCAAACAGTCGCGGGTGAACACAATAGTACAGGAGAGGGCTGAGCACACACCCTTGTGGGGCCACCAGTGTTGAGGGTCAGCAAAGTGGAGATGTTGTTTCCTACCTTCACCACCTGGGGGCGGCCCATCAGAAAGTCCAGGACCCAGTTTCACAGGGCGGGGTTGAGACCCAGGGCCTCCAGCTTGATGATGAGCTTGGAGGTTACTATGGTGTTGAATGCAGAGTCAATGAACAGCATTCTTACATACAGTGGGGCAAAAACGTATTTAGTCAGCCACCAATTGTGCAAGTTCTCCCACTTAAAAAGATGAGAGAGGCCTGTCATTTTCATCATAGGTACACTTCAACTATGACGGACAAAATGAGAAGAAAAAAATCCAGAAAATCACATTGTAGGATTTTTTATTAATTTATTTGCAAATTACGGTGGAAAATATGTATTTATAAAAAGTATTTTATACTTTTTTGCCCCACTGTAAGTGTTATTTTTGTCCAGATGTGCAGTGTGATGGTGATTGCGTCATCTGTGGACCTTTTGGGGCGGTATGCAAACTGAAGTGGGTCTAGGGTGGCCGGTATGGTGGCGGTGATATGATCAAAGCACCTCATGATGACAGAAGTAACGGGGCGATAGTAATTTAGTTCAGTTATCTTTGTTTTCTTGGGTATGGGAAAAATGGTAGCCATCTTGAAGCAAGTGGGGACAACAGACTGGGATAGGGAGAGAGATTGAATATGTCCGTAAACACACCAGCCAGCTGGTCTGCGCATGCTTTGAGGACACGGCTAGGGATGCTGTCTGGGTCAGCAGCCTTCCGAGGGTTAACACGTTTAAATGTCATACTCACGTCAGCCACGGAGAAGGAGAGGAGGGGGGCCGTAGTCCTTGTTAGCGTGACGGTGGCACTGTATTATCCTCAAAACGTGCAAAGAAGGTGTTTAGTTTGTCTGGAAGCGTGACTTTGGTGTCTGTGACGTGGCTGTTTTTGTTTTTGTAGTCCGTGATTTCCTGTATACCCTGCCACATACGTCTCGTGTCCAGCTTGTCCCTGTACTGACATTTCGCTTGTTTGATTGCCTTGCGGAGGGAATAACTATACTGTTTATATTTAGCTATATTTCCAGACCTCTTTCCATGGTTAAATGCGGTGGATCGCATTTTCAGTTTTGTGCAAATGCCGCCATCCATCCACGGTTTCTGGTTAGGGTAGGTTTTAATAGTCACAGTGGGTACAACATCTTCAATGCACTTCTTTATAAACGCACTCACCGAGTCAGCGTATAGGTCGATGTTGTTCTCTGAGGCTGACCGGGACATATTCCAGTCCGCGTCATCAAAACAATCTTGAAGCATGGATTCCGATTGATCAGACCAGCGGTGAATGGTTCTCGTCACTGGTACATCCTGTTTGAGGTTCTGCCTATAAGACGGAACGAGCAAGATGGCGACGTGGTCGGATTTGCTGAAGGGAGGGCGGGGGAGGGCTTTGTATGCGTCGCAGAAGTTAGAGTAGCAGTGATCGAGAGTATTAGCCCTGCGAGTCGTGCAATCAATATGCTGATAGAATTTAGGTAGCCTTGTTCTCAAATTTGCTTTGTTAAAATCCCCAGCTACAATAAATGCAGCCTCCAGATATATGGTTTCCAGTTTAGAGTCCAGTGAAGTTCCTTGAGGGCCGTCTTGGTGTTCGCTTGAGGGGGAATGTACACATCTGTGACTATAACTGACGAGAATTCTCTTGGTAGGTAAAATGGCTGGCATTTGATTGTAAGGAAATCTAAGTCGGGTGAGCAGAAGGACTTGAGTTCCCGTATGTTGTTACACCATGAGTTGTTAATCATGAAGCATACACCCCCACCCTTCCTCTTCCCAGTGAGGTGTTTATCTCTGTCAGCGCCATGAATGGAGAAGCCCGGTGGCTGAACCGATTTCGACAACAAATCCCGAGAGAGCCATGTTTCCGTGAAACAGAGAATATTACAATCTATGATGCCTCTCTGGAAGGCAACCCTTGGCTCTAATTTCGTCTACCTTGTTCTCAGGAGACGGGACATTGGCAAGTAGTATTCTTTAGAGCGATGTGCACGTCTACAGAGCCTGACCAGAAGGCCACTCTCTCTGCCTCTTCTGCGGCACCTTTGTTTTGCTTCTGCTACTGGGGATTAGATCCTTTTTCCTGGGTGGTGGTTCGAAAAGAGGATCTGCTTTGGGAAAGTCGTATTCCTTATCGTAATGTTGGTCAGTTGACATCACTCTTATATCCAATAGTTCTTCCCGGCTCTATGTAATACGACTTAATATTTACCGGGGTAACAGTGTAAGAAATAATACATACAAAACAAAATACTGCTTAGTTTCCTAAGAACGCGAAGCAAGGCGACCATCTCTGTCGGTGCCATATTTGATTGTAGGGAGTGGCAGTTTAACTTCGAATAGGATCTCTATCTTTAAGCTGGGTGTTGCCTTCTACACCCTCAGCGTGCTGCGAAGCCAACAGAAGATGAAGAGGGAACTTATTACTGTGTTACAGCAACACTCGTGAACCAATTATACAGCAACTTTCCTTCTTGAGAGGTTTTACTAGCAGTGTTTGTTCTTGACAGATTTAGCTAGCGGTGGTTGAGTGTGTGTTCTTGTGCGTGTGTTGAAAGGAATCTATATTTGTGGCTTGTTGTGCTGGAGGTTGATTATGCAGGAGAGAGAGAGAGGAGCAATGGAGAGAGGGGAGGGATAGAGCTAAGCTAAGCGCTTTGTCCATAAATCATATAGTTGGAATCCAGCCTGCTTGTTCCCTCTTGCACCTGATAATATTATGAAGAGAGGAAAGTAAAGTACATGTCTCCCCATGTACAGCCGGATGATAGTGTAGTCTCCCATTCTGACTGGATGAGGAGGTACAGACTCAAGGAGTCTTACATGACATGTCATCCCCCTGGGGTCACTACACCCCAAATCCTTCCTAAGGTGTTTGGTTGTATATGAGTGTCTTTGACTTTGTTCTTCATAGTTCATCCCCCTTTCCCAGCAGTAATCTATACTGCCCGGCAGACACAGACAAATCAGATATTTATGCTGCTATCGCAAATCGCCAGCAGCAACTTTTTCAGTACGATTTAGTGATGGCAGCTTGAGGTTTACGATGCAGTGGTATGGTAAAGGAACAGTCTGTGGGCACTGGGCCGAAGGCTGGGTCTGTGGGCACTGGGCCGAAGGCTGGGTCTGTGGGCACTGGGCCTAAGGCTGGGTCTGTGGGCACTGGGCCGATGGGCTGAAGGCTGGGTCTGTGGGCGCTGGGCCGAAGGCTGGGTCTGTGGGCACTGGGCCGAAGGCTGGGTCTGTGGGCACTGGGCCGAAGGCTGGGTCTGTGGGCGCTGGGCCGAAGGCTGGGTCTGTGAGCACTGGGCCGAAGGCTGGGTCTGTGGGCGCTGGGCCGAAGGCTGGGTCTGTGGGCACTGGGCCGAAGGCTGGGTCTGTGGGCACTGGGCCGAAGGCTGGGTCTGTGGGCACTGGGCCGATGGGCTGAAGGCTGGGTCTGTGGGCACTGGGCCTAAGGCTGGGTCGGTGGGCACTGGGCTGAAGGCTGGGTCTGTGGGCACTGGGCTGAAGGCTGGGTCTGCGGGCACTGGGCTGAAGGCTGGGTCTGTGGGCACTGGGCTGAAGGCTGGGTCTGTGGGCACTGGGCTGAAGGCTGGGTCTGCGGGCACTGGGCTGAAGGCTGGGTCTGTGGGCACTGGGCTGAAGGCTGAGTCTGCGGGCACTGGGCTGAAGGCTGGGTCTGAGGGCACTGGGCTGAAGGCTGGGTCTTAGGGCACTGGGCTGAAGGCTGGGTCGGTGGGCACTGGGCTGAAGGCTGGGTCTGAGGGCACTGGGCTGAAGGCTAGGTCGGTGGGCACTGGGCTGAAGGCTGGGTCTGATTAGATCTCAGTTAGGAGGAATTTATTAAACAGAAATGGCTTCCTAGACGTGCTGAAGCACACTGATGTCATTGGTTATTTTCATTTCACATTTTGGAACAGAAATTAAACAAATGTCTTGACAGCGGAGTCAAAATCCATTTAATTTACTGTCAGTTGAAGGGACATGGATATAGAAGTCTGTGATTTGGCACATGAGATGAAGAGAGAGCTTTGTATCACTGTACAGGGAAAAGTATATTGTACCTTTATCTCCATCCACGCCCTAGCACCCATGGCTACCATTAAATACTCTCTGCCTGTTGAATCATTAATGCTGTCACTGTTAGTCTAACACGCCCAAATGCTGCTCTACCCCGTTACACGCCAGACAGTCAGTTAGCCAGCCAGCCAGTCAGTTAGCCAGCCAGCCAGCCAGCCAGCCAGCCAGCCAGCCAGTCAGTTGGCCAGCCAGACAGTCAGTTAGCCAGCCAGCCAGCCAGTCAGTTAGCCAGCCAGACAGTCAATTAGCCAGCCAGACAGTCAGTTGGCCAGCCAGACAGTCAGTTAGCCAGCCAGACAGTCAGTTGGTGAATTAGCCAGCCAGACAGTCAGTTAGCCAGCCAAACAGTCAGTTGGCCAGCCAGACAGTCAGTTAGCCAGCCAGACAGTCAGTTTGCCAGCCATCCAGCCAGACAGTTAGCCAGCCAGCCAGTTAGCCAGCCAGACAGTCAGTCAGTCAGTTAGTTAGCCAGCCAGACAGTCAGTTCAATAACAGTTGGCTGAACAGAAATAAGACAAATGTCGTGACAGTAGTTACCTGCCTCCCCCAACTGGTACACCCAGTCCAGCCTCCATGCTACCTGCCTCCACCCAGCTGGTACACCCAGCCTCCATGCTACCTGCCTCCACCCAGCTGGTACACCCAGCCTCCATGCTACCTGCCTTCACCCAGCTGGTACACCCAGCCTCCATGCTACCTGCCTCCACCCAGCTGGTACACCCAGCCTCCATGCTACCTGCCTCCACCCAGCTGGTACACCCAGTCCAGCCTCCATGCTACCTGCCTCCACCCAGCTGTTACACCCAGCCTCCGTGCTACCTGCCTCCACCCAGCTGGTACACCCAGCCTCTGTGCTACCTGCCTCCACCCAGCTGGTACACCCAGCCTCCGTGCTACCTGCCTCCCCCAACTGGTACACCCAGTCCAGCCTCCATGCTACCTGCCTCCACCCAGCTGGTACAACCAGTCCAGCCTCCGTGCTACCTGCCTCCCCCAGCTGGTGCACCCAGCCTCCATGCTACCTGCCTCCACCCAGCTGGTACACCCAGCCTCCATGCTACCTGCCTCCACCCAGCTGGTACACCCAGCCTCCATGCTACCTGCCTTCACCCAGCTGGTACACCCAGCCTCCATGCTACCTGCCTCCACCCAGCTGGTACACCCAGCCTCCGTGCTACCTGCCTCCACCCAGCTGGTACACCCAGCCTCCGTGCTACCTGCCTCCACCCAGCTGGTACACCCAGCCTCTGTGCTACCTGCCTCCACCCAGCTGGTACACCCAGCCTCTGTGCTACCTGCCTCCACCCAGCTGGTACACCCAGCCTCCGTGCTACCTGCCTCCCCCAACTGGTACACACAGTCCAGCCTCCATGCTACCTGCCTCCCCCAACTGGTGCACCCAGTCCAGCCTCCATGCTACCTGCCTCCACCCAGCTGGTACACCCAGCCTCCATGCTACCTGCCTCCACCCAGCTGGTACACCCAGTCCAGCCTCCATGCTACCTGCCTCCACCCAGCTGGTACACCCAGCCTCCGTGCTACCTGCCTCCACCCAGCTGGTACACCCAGCCTCTGTGCTACCTGCCTCCACCCAGCTGGTACACCCATCCTCCGTGCTACCTGCCTCCCCCAACTGGTACACCCAGTCCAGCCTCCATGCTACCTGCCTCCACCCAGCTGGTACAACCAGTCCAGCCTCCGTGCTACCTGCCTCCCCCAGCTGGTGCACCCAGCCTCCATGCTACCTGCCTCCACCCAGCTGGTACACCCAGCCTCCATGCTACCTGCCTCCACCCAGCTGGTACACCCAGCCTCCATGCTACCTGCCTTCACCCAGCTGGTACACCCAGCCTCCATGCTACCTGCCTCCACCCAGCTGGTACACCCAGCCTCCGTGCTACCTGCCTCCACCCAGCTGGTACACCCAGCCTCCGTGCTACCTGCCTCCACCCAGCTGGTACACCCAGCCTCTGTGCTACCTGCCTCCACCCAGCTGGTACACCCAGCCTCTGTGCTACCTGCCTCCACCCAGCTGGTACACCCAGCCTCCGTGCTACCTGCCTCCCCCAACTGGTACACACAGTCCAGCCTCCATGCTACCTGCCTCCCCCAACTGGTGCACCCAGCCTCCGTGCTACCTGCCTCCCCCCAGCTGGTACACCCAGCCTCCATGCTACCTGCCTCCCCCAACTGGTACACCCAGTCCAGCCTCCATGCTACCTGCCTCCCCCCAACTGGTACACCCAGTCCAGCCTCCGTGCTACCTGCCTCCCCCCAACTGGTACACCCAGTCCAGCCTCCGTGCTACCTGCCTCCCCCAACTAGTGCACCCAGCCTCCGTGCTACCTGCCTCCCCCAGCTGATACAACCAGTCCAGCCTCCGTGCTACCTGTCTCCCCCCAACTGGTACACCCAGTCCAGCCTCCGTGCTACCTGCCTCCCCCAGCTGGTGCACCCAGCCTCCATGCTACCTGCCTCCCCCAGCTGGTACACCCAGCCTCCATGCTACCTGCCTCCACCAGCTGGTACACCCAGCCTCCATGCTACCTCCCTCCCCCAACTGGTGCACCCAGCCTCCGTGCTACCTGCCTCCCCCCAACTGGTGCACCCAGCCTCCGTGCTACCTGCCTCCCCCAGCTGGTGCATTGCTACTTCCTGAGGTTGCCGTCCACCTGGTCTGTTGTGTTGTGCTCGTCAGGAACATTAGTCAGCCTGTCCAGTACCTATCTTCAATTATTAGACCACATCACTCTTTTGACTTGAACTCCTCCTGCCCCCTATTACAGTATGCGTTAATGTTCCCTTAACAAATACCAGTTACCATGTTGCCAACAGTTACCATGTTGCAGACAGTTACCATGTTGCCAACAGTTACCATGTTGCTGACAGTTACCATGTTGCCAACAGTTACCGTGTTGCCGACAGTTACCATGTTGCCAACAGTTACCATGTTGTTCAAACCGAAAGGGAGGAGGAGGAGGATAGTCTGAGCCTGGGTGAAGTGAATAACCCTTAGGATACGTCCCAAATGGCTCCCTATTCCCTGTTTAGTGCCCTACTTTAGACCAGAGCCCATAGTGCTCTACTGTTGACCAGGGATCATAGAGCTCTACTGTTGACCAGGACCCATAGGGCTCTACTGTTGACCAGGGCCCATAGAGCTCTACTGTTGACCAGGGATCATAGAGCTCTACTGTTGACCAGGACCCATAGAGCTCTACTGTTGACCAGGGATCATAGGGCTCTACTGTCGACCAGGGATCATAGAGCTCTACTGTCGACCAGGGATCATAGAGCTCTTCTGTTGACCAGGGACATTAGAGCTCTACTGTCAACCAGGGATCATGGAGCTCTACTGTTGACCAGGGATCATAGGGCTCTACTGTTGACCATGGACCATAGAGCTCTACTGTTGACCAGCCTTACCGTTAACCCACTGTTCCCCTGAACAAGGCAGTTAACCCACTGTTCCCCTGAGCAAGGCAGTTAACCCACTGTTACCCGGGCGCCGACGAAGTGGATGTCGTTAATGGCAGCCCCCCGCACCTCTCTGATTCAGAGGGTTGGGTTAAATGCGCAAGACACATTTCAGTTGAATGCATTCAGTTGTACAACTGACTAGGTATCCCCCTTTCCCTCCCCTCTCTTACGCGTTCCAGCTTCAGGCTCTTACTTGTGGAATCATAAAAATGGGACATGTCTGGTATTTAGTCTCAGGCATAACACGCCTGGCTAAACACCTTGTTATTGATAGAACACAGGTCTGGAGGGAAAGCTCTTACCAACACCACCCTATGAATACCAGCTCTTACCAACACCACCCTCTGAATACCAGCTCTTACCAACACCACCCTCTGAATACCAGCTCTTACCAACACCAACCTCTGAATACCAGCTCTTACCAACACCACCCTCTGAATACCAGCTCTTACCAACACCACCCTCTGAATACCAGCTCTTACCAACACCACCCTCTGAATACCAGCTCTTACCAACACCACCCTCTGAATACCAGCTCTTACCAACACCACCCTCTGAATACCAGCTCTTACCATCACCACCCTCTGAATACCAGCTCTTACCAACACCACGCTCTGAATACCAGCTCTTACCAACACCACTCTCTGAATACCAGCTCTTACCAACACCACCCTCTGAATAGCAGCTCTTACCATCACCACCCTCTGAATACCAGCACCAACTTGTGTGGGCTACAGGGAATTTCCCTTTGGTGCAGATCTAGGATTAGCTTCCCTTCCCCCTAACCCCCCCTATCCTCCAGATGTCATCCAGTGATTTTGTAACTTTTTCCTCAAGTATAAATAGAGTCAAGTACACACACTAAATATGTTTTTAACATCACATTAGACAATTGCACACTTCAAGGAGATTGGACATTCAAGGAGATGGGACATTGTAAGGAGATTGGACATTCAAGGAGATGGGACATTGTAAGGAGATGGGACATTCAAGGAGATGGGACATTGTAAGGAGATTGGACATTCAAGGAGATGGGACATTGTAAGGAGATTGGACATTCAAGGAGATGGGACATTGTAAGGAGATGGGACATTCAAGGAGATTGGACATTGAAGGAGATGGGACATTCAAGGAGTTTGGACATTCAAGGAGGTTGGACATTCAAGGAGGTTGGACATTGAAGGAGATGGGACATTCAAGGAGGTTGGACATTCAAGGAGGTTGGACATTCAAGGAGGTTGGACATTCAAGGAGATTGGACATTCAAGGAGGTTGGACATTCAAGGAGGTTGGACATTCAAGGAGGTTGGACATTCAAGGAGATTGGACATTCAAGGAGGTTGGACATTCAAGGAGATTGGACATTCAAGGAGATTGGACATTCAAGGAGGTTGGACATTCAAGGAGATTGGACATTGAAGTAGATTGGACATTCAAGGAGATGGGACATTCAAGGAGATTGGACATTCAAGGAGATTGGACATTCAAGGAGGTTGGACATTCAAGGAGATTGGACATTCAAGGAGGTTGGACATTCAAGGAGATGGGACATTCAAGGAGATGGGACATTCAAGGAGGTTGGACATTCAAGGAGGTTGGACATTCAAGGAGATGGACTGATTGTCAGATGTGATGTCATCCCAATGCTTGCGTGAACAATAAAGGACCCCCCCCCCATGTCATGTCATGTTATACCTGGCCCACCTATTGAGATGTGCCTTTTGTTAAGTAAATCAAGTGATAAATGAGGTGAAAAGGAATGGATTTGTATGAATTTGTAGGGTCCCCTCATATAATTGCAGACCAATACCCAACTACCCACTTAATTAGTTAGGTCTGTTCAGAGGCGTTAAGGGGGTAGGGTGTTGGGTGGTGGTGGGGGGCCGTATAAACTACATCTTATGTTTCTGTACATAGTTATTGTTAAAGCTTAAATACAAATATATCTTTTTTTAAATTCAAAAAGATGAAAAGGAGACTGGAAGAGGACCTGACCCAGGATCAGCGCGGAGGGGCAACTTCACCCTACACCTCCTGTACATCAGCGGAGGCTGGTGGGAGGAGCTATAGGAGGACAGGCTCAATGTAGGCTGGAACGGAATCAACGGAACGGAGTCAAACGTGTGGTTTCCGTTTCGTTTGACACAAGTTCCATTTATTCCATTCCAGGTTTTACAACTAGCCCATCCTCCTATAGCTCCTCCCACCAGCCTCCTCTGCTGTACATACTGCAGGAAGCCAAACGCTCTTGTAGGGACTGTGTACCAAATGGTACCCTATTCCTTTTATAGGGTACTACTTTTGACCAGGACCCAGAGAGCTGTGGTTGAAAGTAGTGCACTACGTAGGGAATAGAGTGTCATTTGGCGTGAACTTTCACTGCCTGCAGCCTGCCTGTGTACTGATGTAGGTGAAAGGTCAGCCTTAATGACTACATTATCTTCATCGTGTAATTATCTCTGTAATCTCTAACTCCCGGTTAAGAGGGCGAAGTTGCCCCCAAATGCTGATCCAGGGTCATTTTAGCTTAAGGTTAGGGTTGATGAAGATGATCCTAGGTCTGTACCTAGGGGAAAGTTCAGCCTTGGAGCTCTGAGCCCACTGATTGTAGCCCGGTCCCAGGTCTGTTTATGCTGTTTTGCCAACTTCCAGGATGTTGTCATGCCGAACATGTATTGGCAAGACAGAACAGATCTGGGACCAGATTACTCATGAATTAGCTCTAATCTTTATCCTTTCTTTAAACCATGAATAACCTCTGATGTCTCCTTTAATCCGTGTTACAGGACTGACGGAGGGAATAACTGTGTGGGACCAGACAAGTCCTACAGCTCCTGTAATATCCAGGTAAACAACATGCTAGGGTTGCAAAGTTCCCCAAATCCCCAAAAACGTTCTCTCACAGACTATTCATCTTGGTGGAATTCTCTCTCAGTCTATTACTGTTGGTGTAGCTCTCTCTCAGTCTATTACTGTTGGTGTAGCTCTCTCTCAGTCTATTACTGTTGGTGTAGCTCTCTCTCAGTCTATTACTGTTGGTGTAACTCTCTCTCAGTCTATTACTGTTGGTGTAGCTCTCTCTCAGTCTATTACTGTTGGTGTAACTCTCTC
This sequence comes from Oncorhynchus kisutch, assembly GCF_002021735.2. NCBI lineage: Eukaryota > Metazoa > Chordata > Actinopteri > Salmoniformes > Salmonidae > Oncorhynchus > Oncorhynchus kisutch. The sequence continues at coordinate 4,053,999 of NC_034187.2, forward strand.
TCTGTCTATTACTGTTGGTGTAGCTCTCTCTCAGTCTATTACTGTTGGTGTAGCTCTCTCTCAGTCTATTACTGTTGGTGTAGCTCTCTCAGTCTATTACTGTTGGTGTAGCTCTCTCTCAGTCTATTACTGTTGGTGTAGCTCTCTCTCAGTCTATTACTGTTGGTGTAGCTCTCTCTCAGTCTATTACTGTTGGTGTAGCTCTCTCTCAGTCTATTACTGTTGGTGTAGCTCTCTCTCAGTCTATTACTGTTGGTGTAACTCTCTCTCAGTCTATTACTGTTGGTGTAGCTCTCTCTCAGTCTATTACTGTTGGTGTAGCTCTCTCTCAGTCTATTACTGTTGGTGTAGCTCTCTCTCAGTCTATTACTGTTGGTGTAGCTCTCTCTCAGTCTATTACTGTTGGTGTAGCTCTCTCTCAGTCTATTACTGTTGGTGTAGCTCTCTCTCAGTCTATTACTGTTGGTGTAGCTCTCTCTCAGTCTATTACAGTTGGTGTAACTCTCTCTCAGTCTATTACTGTTGGTGTAGCTCTCTCTCAGTCTATTACTGTTGGTGTAGCTCTCTCTCAGTCTATTACTTTTGGTGTAGCTCTCTCTCAGTCTATTACTGTTGGTGTAGCTCTCTCTCTGTCTATTACTGTTGGTGTAGCTCTCTCTCTGTCTATTACTGTTGGTGTAGCTCTCTCTCAGTCTATTACTGTTGGTGTAGCTCTCTCTCAGTCTATTACTGTTGGTGTAGCTCTCTCTCAGTCTATTACTGTTGGTGTAGCTCTCTCTCAGTCTATTACTGTTGGTGTAGCTCTCTCTCAGTCTATTACTGTTGGTGTAGCTCTCTCTCAGTCTATTACTGTTGGTGTAGCTCTCTCTCAGTCTATTACTGTTGGTGTAGCTCTCTCTCAGTCTATTACTGTTGGTGTAGCTCTCTCTGTCTATTACTGTTGGTGTAGCTCTCTCTCAGTCTATTACTGTTGGTGTAGCTCTCTACACACACTCTCTACACTTCTTCAAAGGCACCGAATTGGCAGAACGACTCAGTTGTTAATCTTTGGGAATAAACCATTTATTTTATGTTCAGTTCATATCACTGACAGGAAAGAGCCAACAGGGTGTTATACAGTAATATACTCTCTGTCGGCCTATGCCCTGACTTCTAATTACCCCTCTGATTACCCCTTACCCCATTACCTCTCCCTGTGTATCACCCAGGACTGCCCAGAGGGATCTCGGGACTTCAGAGAGGAGCAGTGTTCTCAGTTTGATGGATCTGACTTCCAGGGAAAACGATACAAATGGCTCCCATACTATGGAGGTGAGTCAGGAGGGCCTGAGGGCCGGGGCTTTATAAAGACTGTATAATGTTTGGTAATGACTGTATACTGTTTGGTAAAGACTGTATACTGTTTGGTAAAGACTGTATAACGTTTGGTAAAGACTATATAATAATAACAGCAATGTTCAGCAGACCACTGGAATATATTACTGGTAATGTTATGCAAATTACAGGTGAAGAAGGGTGAACTAAAGGTGTGTTTGTGTTTCCCACCAGCCGACAACCTGTGTGAGCTGAACTGTATGCCCAGAGGAGAGAACTTCTTCTACCGCCACAGGACAGCTGTGGCCGACGGCACGCCCTGCCACCCCGGGAGGAAGGATGTCTGTGTTGATGGAGTCTGTAAGGTAAGTGTGTGTGCGTGTGTGTGTTCGTGTGTGTGTGTGCGTGTTTGTTTGTGTGTGTTCGTGTGTGTGTGTGTGTTCGTGTGTGTGTGTATGTGTGTGTGTGTGTTCGTGTGTGTGTGTTTGTGTGTGTGTGTGTGTGTGTGTGTTCGTGTGTGTGTGTGTGTGTGTGTGTGTGTGTTCGTGTGTGTGTGTTCGTGTGTGTGTGTGTGTGTGTGTGTGTGTGTGTGTGTGTGTGTGTGTGTGTGTGTGTGTGTGAGAGAGGTAGGATTACATTTGAGGCTTAATAACAGAAGGGCATTGTGATTATCAAGGGGGGGGGGGGGGTTTGATGGAATTTATCAACACTTTCACTCAATTCATCAATTTCACTCTGACCTCAACATGTTGATGAGGCCTGGTTTAAACCTACAGGAGGGTATCTCTCCAGGAACAGGGTCGGAGAGGCCTGCTCTAATCCATGTCCCCATCTCCCTCCCTATCCCCCTCCCCCTGTAGCGTCTGGGCTGTGACAACATGCTGGAGTCCCCCCAGCAGGAGGACCCCTGTCTGCAGTGTGGGGGCAACGGACAGTCCTGCTACCCCGTCAGGAGCACCTTCAGCATGACCAACCTGCCCAAAGGTACAGTTCTCTTACCTCTTCAACAGGATCCATGGATAGAGCTCCCGTTACAGCCCACTCTCTGTACATCAGTGTGTTAACATAGCATCTCTCCATGGTATCGACTCTTCATGTCTCATGTCTCTGATGTGTTTTATGTCTCCTGTTCTCCTCCCTCCCAGGCTATAACCAGGTGTTTTATCTCTCCTGTTCTCCTCCCTCCCAGGCTATAACCAGGTGTTTTATCTCTCCTATTCTCCTCCCTCCCAGGCTATAACCAGGTGTTTTATCTCTCCTGTTCTCTTCCCTCCCAGGCTATAACCAGGTGTTTTATCTCTCCTGTTCTCTTCCCTCCCAGGCTATAACCAGGTGTTTTATCTCTCCTATTCTCCTCCCTCCCAGGCTATAACCAGGTGTTTTATCTCTCCTATTCTCCTCCCTCCCAGGCTATAACCAGGTGTTTTATCTCTCCTATTCTCCTCCCTCCCAGGCTATAACCAGGTGTTTTATCTCTCCTGCTCTCTTCCCTCCCAGGCTATAACCAGGTGTTTTATCTCTCCTGTTCTCTTCCCTCCCAGGCTATAACCAGGTGTTTTATCTCTCCTATTCTCCTCCCTCCCAGGCTATAACCAGGTGTTTTATCTCTCCAGTTCTCTTCCCTCCCAGGCTATAACCAGGTGTTTTATCTCTCCTGCTCTCTTCCCTCCCAGGCTATAACCAGGTGTTTTATCTCTCCTATTCTCCTCCCTCCCAGGCTATAACCAGGTGTTTTATCTCTCCTGTTCTCTTCCCTCCCAGGCTATAACCAGGTGTTTTATGTCTCCTATTCTCCTCCCTCCCAGGCTATAACCAGGTGTTTTATCTCTCCTGTTCTCTTCCCTCCCAGGCTATAACCAGGTGTTTTATCTCTCCTATTCTCCTCCCTCCCAGGCTATAACCAGGTGTTTTATCTCTCCTGTTCTCTTCCCTCCCAGGCTATAACCAGGTGTTTTATGTCTCCTGTTCTCCTCCCTCCCAGGCTATAACCAGGTGTTTTATCTCTCCTATTCTCCTCCCTCCCAGGCTATAACCAGGTGTTTTATCTCTCCTGTTCTCTTCCCTCCCAGGCTATAACCAGGTGTTTTATCTCTCCTGCTCTCTTCCCTCCCAGGCTATAACCAGGTGTTTTATCTCTCCTGTTCTCTTCCCTCCCAGGCTATAACCAGGTGTTTTATCTCTCCAGTTCTCTTCCCTCCCAGGCTATAACCAGGTGTTTTATCTCTCCTGCTCTCTTCCCTCCCAGGCTATAACCAGGTGTTTTATCTCTCCTATTCTCCTCCCTCCCAGGCTATAACCAGGTGTTTTATCTCTCCTGTTCTCTTCCCTCCCAGGCTATAACCAGGTGTTTTATGTCTCCTATTCTCCTCCCTCCCAGGCTATAACCAGGTGTTTTATCTCTCCTGTTCTCTTCCCTCCCAGGCTATAACCAGGTGTTTTATCTCTCCTATTCTCCTCCCTCCCAGGCTATAACCAGGTGTTTTATCTCTCCTGTTCTCTTCCCTCCCAGGCTATAACCAGGTGTTTTATGTCTCCTGTTCTCCTCCCTCCCAGGCTATAACCAGGTGTTTTATCTCTCCTATTCTCCTCCCTCCCAGGCTATAACCAGGTGTTTTATCTCTCCTGTTCTCTTCCCTCCCAGGCTATAACCAGGTGTTTTATCTCTCCTGCTCTCTTCCCTCCCAGGCTATAACCAGGTGTTTTATCTCTCCTGTTCTCTTCCCTCCCAGGCTATAACCAGGTGTTTTATCTCTCCTGTTCTCTTTCCTCCCAGGCTATAACCAGGTGTTTATCATCCCTGTGGGAGCCACCTCCATCCACATCAGAGAGACTGTTGCCACTCGTAATTACCTGGGTGAGTCCCTAACTGCCCGGGTAAGTCCCTAACTGCCCGGGTGAGTCCCTAACTGCCCAGGTGAGTCCCTAACTGCCCAGGCGAGTCCCTAACTGCCCGGGTGAGTCCCTAACTGCCCAGGTGAGTCCCTAACTGCCCAGGTGAGTCCCTAACTGCCCAGGCGAGTCCCTAACTGCCCGGGTGAGTCCCTAACTGCCCGGGCGAGTCCCTAACTGCCCAGGTGAGTTCCTAACTGCCCAGGCGAGTCCCTAACTGCCCAGGTGAGTCCCTAACTGCCCAGGTGAGTCCCTAACTGCCCGGGTGAGTCCCTAACTGCCCAGGTGAGTCCCTAACTGTCCAGGCAAGTCCCTAACTGCCCTTGCGAGTCCCTAACTGCCCGGGTGAGTCCCTAACTGCCCGGGCGAGTCCCTAATTGCCCGGCGAGTCCCTAACTGCCCAGGTGAGTCCCTAACTGCCCGGGCGAGTCTTTACTGCCTTGGATGACTGGGCTAGAGATGACAGGACATGAGATGGCAATAGGACAGTTGTACCAGAAAAGCTGTGTTCTATGGTGGTGTAATGATCTGTGACTCTGAACTCTAGTCCTTCTGTCTATAATGATCTGTGACTCTGAACTCTAGTCCTTCTGTCTCTAATGATCTGTGACTGAACTCTAGTCCTTCTGTCTATAATGATCTGTGACTCTGAACTCTAGTCCTTCTTTCTATAATGATCTGTGACTCTGAACTCTAGTCCTTCTGTCTCTAATGATCTGTGACTGAACTCTAGTCCTTCTGTCTCTAATGATCTGTGACTCTGAACTCTAGTCCTTCTGTCTCTAATGATCTGTGACTCTGAACTCTAGTCCTTCTGTCTCTAATGATCTGTGACTCTGAACTCTGTGTCTGTCTCTGTCTGTCTCTCTGTCTCTCGCTGTGTCTGTCTGTGTCTGTCTATCTCTGCCCATCTCTGCCCGTCTCTGTCTGTGTCTGCCTGTCTTTGTCTCTGCCTGTATCTGTTTGTCTCTGCCTGTCTCTGTCTCTGCCTGTCTCTGTTTGTCTCTGCCTGTCTCTGTCTCTGCCTGTCTCTGCCATCTCTGTCTGTGTCTGCCTGTCTCTGTCTCTACCTGTCTCTGTGTCTGCCTGTCTTTGTCTCTGTCTGTCTGTCTCTGTCTGTCTGTGTCTGTTTCACCAGCCGTTAAGAACCTGCGTGGTGAGTACTACCTGAACGGCCACTGGGTGATTGAGTTCTCCAGGGCTACTCCAGTAGCAGGCACCATGCTATACTACCAGAGAGGGGCTGAGGGAGAGATGACTCCTGAGACCATCATTGGTCGTGGACCCACCACCGAGCCGCTGGTTATAGAGGTCAGAGTCAGTTGATCCTTTAGGTCCTTGGGAGGTGTGGGATTAGGTTCTCGTCCTTCTGTCTCTAATGATCTGTGACTCTGAACTCTAGTCCTTCTGTCTCTAATGATCTGTGACTCTGAACTATAGTCCTTCTGTCTCTAATGATCTGTGACTCTGAACTCTAGTCCTTCTGTCTCTAATGATCTGTGACTGAACTCTAGTCCTTCTGTCTGTAATGATCTGTGACTCTGAACTCTAGTCCTTCTTTCTCTAATGATCTGTGACTCTGAACTCTAGTCCTTCTGTCTCTAATGATCTGTGACTCTGAACTCTAGTCCTTCTGTCTGTAATGATCTGTGACTCTGAACTCTAGTCCTTCTGTCTCTAATGATCTGTGACTCTGAACTCTAGTCCTTCTGTCTGTAATGATCTGTGACTCTGAACTCTAGTCCTTCTGTCTATAATGATCTGTGACTCTGAACTCTAGTCCTTCTGTCTCTAATGATCTGTGACTCTGAACTCTAGTCCTTCTGTCTCTAATGATCTGTGACTCTGAACTCTAGTCCTTCTGTCTGTAAGGATCTGTGACTCTGAACTCTAGTCCTTCTGTCTATAATGATCTGTGACTCTGAACTCTAGTCCTTCTGTCTCTAATGATCTGTGACTCTGAACTCTAGTCCTTCTGTCTCTAATGATCTGTGACTCTGAACTCTAGTCCTTCTGTCTGTAATGATCTGTGACTGAACTCTAGTCCTTCTGTCTCTAATGATCTGTGACTCTGAACTCTAATCCTTCTGTCTATAATGATCTGTGACTCTGAACACTAGTCCTTCTGTCTCTAATGATCTGTGACTCTGAACTCTAGTACTTCTGTCTCTAATGATCTGTGACTCTGAACTCTAGTCCTTCTGTCTGTAATGATCTGTGACTGAACTCTAGTCCTTCTGTCTCTAATGATCTGTGACTCTGAACTCTAGTCCTTCTGTCTGTAATGATCTGTGACTGAACTCTAGTCCTTCTGTCTCTAATGATCTGTGACTCTGAACTCTAATCCTTCTGTCTATAATGATCTGTGACTCTGAACTCTAGTCCTTCTGTCTCTAATGATCTGTGACTCTGAACTCTAGTCCTTCTGTCTGTAATGATCTGTGACTCTGAACTCTAGTCCTTCTGTCTATAATGATCTGTGACTCTGAACTCTAGTCCTTCTGTCTCTAATGATCTGTGACTCTGAACTCTAGTCCTTCTGTCTCTAATGATCTGTGACTCTGAACTCTAGTCCTTCTGTCTGTAAGGATCTGTGACTCTGAACTCTAGTCCTTCTGTCTATAATGATCTGTGACTCTGAACTCTAGTCCTTCTGTCTCTAATGATCTGTGACTCTGAACTCTAGTCCTTCTGTCTCTAATGATCTGTGACTCTGAACTCTAGTCCTTCTGTCTGTAATGATCTGTGACTGAACTCTAGTCCTTCTGTCTCTAATGATCTGTGACTCTGAACTCTAATCCTTCTGTCTATAATGATCTGTGACTCTGAACTCTAGTCCTTCTGTCTCTAATGATCTGTGACTCTGAACTCTAGTCCTTCTGTCTATAATGATCTGTGACTCTGAACTCTAGTCCTTCTGTCTCTAATGATCTGTGACTCTGAACTCTAGTACTTCTGTCTCTAATGATCTGTGACTCTGAACTCTAGTCCTTCTGTCTGTAATGATCTGTGACTGAACTCTAGTCCTTCTGTCTCTAATGATCTGTGACTCTGAACTCTAGTCCTTCTGTCTGTAATGATCTGTGACTGAACTCTAGTCCTTCTGTCTCTAATGATCTGTGACTCTGAACTCTAATCCTTCTGTCTATAATGATCTGTGACTCTGAACTCTAGTCCTTCTGTCTCTAATGATCTGTGACTCTGAACTCTAGTCCTTCTGTCTGTAATGATCTGTGACTCTGAACTCTAGTCCTTCTGTCTATAATGATCTGTGACTCTGAACTCTAGTCCTTCTGTCTCTAATGATCTGTGACTCTGAACTCTAGTCCTTCTGTCTCTAATGATCTGTGACTCTGAACTCTAGTCCTTCTGTCTGTAAGGATCTGTGACTCTGAACTCTAGTCCTTCTGTCTATAATGATCTGTGACTCTGAACTCTAGTCCTTCTGTCTCTAATGATCTGTGACTCTGAACTCTAGTCCTTCTGTCTCTAATGATCTGTGACTCTGAACTCTAGTCCTTCTGTCTGTAATGATCTGTGACTGAACTCTAGTCCTTCTGTCTCTAATGATCTGTGACTCTGAACTCTAATCCTTCTGTCTATAATGATCTGTGACTCTGAACTCTAGTCCTTCTGTCTCTAATGATCTGTGACTCTGAACTCTAGTCCTTCTGTTTCTAATGATCTGTGACTGAACTCTAGTCCTTCTGTCTGTAATGATCTGTGACTCTGAACTCTAGTCCTTCTGTTTCTAATGATCTGTGACTCTGAACTCTAGTCCTTCTGTCTCTAATGATCTGGGGGGGGGGGGTTGTAGTAACTTCATTTTGTATGTATGTATGTATTCATGTTTTCTGCCAATTATTATGAAAAAATAAATATCACAACAACAAAAAAAGAGGTCAGAGTCACACAACTACCTCCTCGGCTGTTATAGACCTGAAACATTGGGGTTTATGTCATGTGTTTTAAAGTGCCTTCTAATTTGACATTGTAGTCATATACGGGCAGTTTCCCGGAACACAGATCTCCATAAAAAAATGCTTTAGTCCAGGACAAGACTTAATCTGTGTTTGGTCTGTTGTAGTCTGTTCCTAGGTCTGTTGTAAGTCTGGTCTCAGGTCTGTTGTAGTCTGGTCCCAGGTCTGTTGTAGTCTGGTCTCAGGTCTGTTGTAGTCTGGTCTTAGGTCTGTTGTAGTCTGGTCTCAGGTCTGTTGTAGTCTGGTCCCAGGTCTGTTGTAGTCTGGTCTCAGGTCTGTTGTAGTCTGGTCTCAGGTCTGTTGTAGTCTGTTCCTAGGTCTGTTGTAGTCTGATCTCAGGTCTGTTGTAGTCTGGTCTCAGGTCTGTTGTAGTCTGGTCTCAGGTCTGTTGTAGTCTGGTCTCAGGTCTGTTGTAGTCTGGTCTCAGGTCTGTTGTAGTCTGATCCCAGGTCTGTTGTAGTCTGATCCCAGGTCTGTTGTAGTCTGATCCCAGGTATGTTGTAGTCTGGTCAGGTCTGTTGTAGTCTGATCCCAGGTCTGTTGTAGTCTGATCCCAGGTCTGTTGTAGTCTGGTCCCAGGTCTGTTGTAGTCTGGTCCCAGGTCTGTTGTAGTCTGGTCCCAGGTCTGTTGTAGTCTGGTCCCAGGTCTGTTGTAGTCTGGTCCCAGGTCTGTTGTAGTCTGGTCCCAGGTCTGTTGTAGTCTGGTCCCAGGTCTGTTGTAGTCTGGTCTCAGGTCTGTTGTAGTCTGGTCTCAGGTCTGTTGTAGTCTGATCCCAGGTCTGTTGGAGTCTGATCCCAGGTCTGTTGTAGTGTGGTCCCAGGTCTGTTGTAATCTGATCCCAGGTCTGTTGTAGTCTGGTAGAGGTTTTGATGTATTTCTCTCTTTCTCTCCCCCCTCAGTTGATCATCCAGGAGCATAACCAGGGAGTAGAGTACGAGTACTACCTCCCTAACGGTCGGTCCAGAGAGGGATACTACTGGAGCTTCGGCTCCTGGTCTACCTGCAGCAGAGAGTGTGGATCAGGTACGTGTCCTTCTGGGGTTGCAATATTTTGGTTACTTTCCCCAAATTCCCAGGTTTTTCAGAAAGTACATTCGAAAGAATCCCGGAAACAGAAAGGGAATACGCAGGAATTCGGGAATCTTCCATTTAGGAAATTGACTCTGAATTTGACTCTGAATTTTGCAACCCTAGTCCCTCTTTACTATCATCTTATGTCACCTTATTTTAATCTAATGTCACCTTACTTTAATCGAATGTCACCTTATTTAATCTAATGTCACTTTATTTTAATCTAATGTCACCTTTTTTAAAATCTAATGTCACCTTATTTTAATCTAATGTCACCTTATTTTAATCTAATGTCACCTTATTTAATCTAATGTCACCTTATTTAATCTAATGTCACCTTATTTTAATCTAATGTCACCTTATTTAATCTAATGTCACCTTATTTTAATCTAATGTCACCTTATTTTAATCTACTGTCACCTTATTTAATCTAATGTCACCTTATTTAATCTAATGTCACCTTATTTAATCTAATGTCACCTTATTTAATCTAATGTCACCTTATTTAATCTAATGTCAATTTACTTTAATCTAATGTCACCTTATTTAATCGAATGTCACCTTATTTAATCTAATGCCACCTTATTTTAATCTAATGTCACCTTATTTTAATCTAATGTCACCTTATTTAATCTAATGTCACCTTATTTAATCTAATGTCACTGGAGTCTTTTTGTTTACATGATGTTTCTGACATATCTTGACTTGGTCCTTCTTCTTCTTCTTCTTCTTCCTCCTTGACTGATTCCTCCTTCTGTTCCCTCTTCCTCCCTCCACTAGGCTACCAGTCCCGTCTGGTGTTCTGTGCCATCGATAACGAGGCCTACCCAGACTACCTGTGCACCGCCCTGCCACGCCCCCTCACCAACCGCACCTGCAACCCTCAGACGTGCCCTCAGACCCGTCGGTGAGTCAGCCGGGCACTAGTGGGGGGGCTACGTATCACAATAACTCCTTTTGGGAAATCAACAACAGACTTTTCAAGTAAATGGTGTTAGTTATTTACAGTCAGTGCCTCAAAAGCTGCAAAACGTAGTCCAGAGTTAACAAATGTGTGTGTGATTACGGGATAAGCTAGCCCAGAGCCAGTCTTAGCCGGAGGGCTAAGGACAATGTGGTGTGAAAAGGCTTTTGGAGGAGTACAATGATACCCCTTGTTATGACTGATCTGGGTTCAGTAGTGTGTGAGTCCATGCAGGAGCACTGGCTGGGCTCCTAGCTGTCTGTCTGGACTCCTAGCTGTCTGGCTGGGCTCCTAGCTGTCTGGCTGGGCTCCTAGCTGTCTGTCTGGACTCCTAGCTGTCTGGCTGGGCTCCTAGCTGTCTGTCTGGACTCCTAGCTGTCTGGCTGGGCTCCTAGCTGTCTGTCTGGACTCCTAGCTGTCTGGCTGGGCTCCTAGCTGTCTGTCTGGACTCCTAGCTGTCTGGCTGGGCTCCTAGCTGTCTGTCTGGACTCCTAGCTGTCTGTCTGGACTCCTAGCTGTCTGGCTGGGCTCCTAGCTGTCGGTCTGGACTCCTAGCTGTCTGGCTGGGCTCCTAGCTGTCTGTCTGGACTCCTAGCTGTCTGGCTGGGCTCCTAGCTGTCTGGCTGGGCTCCTAGTTGTCTGTCTGGACTCCTAGCTGTCTGTCTGGACTCCTAGCTGTCTGTCTGGACTCCTAGCTGTCTGGCTGGGCTCCTAGCTGTCTGTCTGGACTCCTAGCTGTCTGGATGGGCTCCTAGCTGTCTGTCTGGACTCCTAGCTGTCTGTCTGGACTCCTAGCTGTCTGGCTGGGCTCCTAGCTGTCGGTCTGGACTCCTAGCTGTCTGGCTGGGCTCCTAGCTGTCTGTCTGGACTCCTAGCTGTCTGTTTGGACTCCTAGCTGTCTGTCTGGGCTCCTAGCTGTCGGTCTGGACTCCTAGCTATCTGGCTGGGCTCCTAGCTGTCTGGGGTGTATTCACTAGAAACTGAATTGAAGCAAACAGAAGCAAACGTAACGAAACAGGGCGGGACCTACCAGAATTTGTCCAAAGTAAACTCTTGTTTTTGTTGAAAAACGTTTTTTTCCCCCGTTACGAATTTTTTTGCTACGATGTGCACTAATGAATACACCCCAGGTCTCACTGTTGTGGGTGATGTTGTTGTTGTTGTCCCTGTTCATAAAGGATGGCGTACCTGTATCAGCCAAATGCGTGGACGCCCTCTGAAAGCCCCAGAACATATGTGTACAGGTAACCCAGGGCCTACGGTGGCCCCGCTGATCCCCGGAGCTCAAACACAGGGGATATATATTTACACAGTTAGTCATTTAGAAGACACTCTTATCCAGAGAGATTTACTGTTAGTGCGTATATGAGATCATGTCTTCATATACACTAGGTCAAATAGGCCAAAGATTCAATATATTTCATTTACTACAGCATCCACTATAGGCGTGTAATGCTAACCTGGACATTATAGACACATCATCCACTATAGGAATGTAATGCTAACCTGGACATTATAGACACATCATCCACTATAGGAATGTAATGCTAACCTGGACATTATAGACACATCATCCACTATAGGAATGTAATGCTAACCTGGACATTATAGACACATCATCCACTATAGGAATGTAATGCTAACCTGGACATTATAGACACATCATCCACTATAGGAATGTAATGCTAACCTGGACATTATAGACACATCATCCACTATAGGCATGTAATGCTGACCTGGACATTATAGACACATCATCCACTATAGGAATGTAATGCTAACCTGTACACATCATCCACTATAGGAATGTAATGCTAACCTGGACATTATAGACACATCATCCACTATAGGCATGTAATGCTGACCTGGGCATTATAGACACCTGCTGGTAAAAGGTTAAAGAAAGCCTGTACACCTCTAACACACAGCTACAGTGCAGCAGTCCTCCCTGTGTTTGAGTTCAGGCTGAGTGTCTCAAGTCTGTGTTCAGTGTTGAAGCCTGTCCTCCAGGTTGGGTGAGGGGCAAATATCCAGCTCAGAGATCCAAACTCTCTCCCCTCCTCCTCCTCCTCCTGCAGCCAGCTCAGAGATCCAAACTCTCTCTCCTTCTCATCCTCCTCCTCCCTTCTCCTTCACCTCTCCTCCCTCCTCATTCACCTCTCCTCCTCCTGCAACCAGCTCAGAGATGCATACTTTTTCTCCTCCTCCTCCTTCTCCTTCCATCTCCTTCCCATGGTGGTCTGGTCTATACAGTTGAAGTCAGAAGTTTAAATACACTTTAGCCAAATACATTTAAACTCAGTTTTTCACAATTCCTGACATTTAATCCTAGTAAAAAATCCCTATTTTAGGTCAGTTAGGATCACCACTTTATTTTAAGAATGTGAAATGTCAGAATAATAGTAGAGAGAATGATTTATTTCAGCTTTTAGTTCTTTCACCACATTCCCAGTGGGTCAGAAGTTTACATACACTCAATTAGTGTTTGGTAGCATTGCCTTTCAATTGTTTAACTTGGGTCAAAAGTTTCGGGTAGCCTTCCACAAGCTTCCCACAATAAGTTAGGTGAATTATGGCCCATTCCTCCTGACAGAGCTGGTGTAACTGAGTCAGGTTTGTAGGCCTCCTTGCTCGCACTCGCTTTTTCAATTCTGCCGCCAGATTTTCTATAGGATTGAGGTCAGGACTTTGTGATGGCCACTCCAATACTTTGACTTTGTTGTCCTTAAGCCATTTTGCCTCAACTTTGGAAGTATGCTTGGGGTCATTGTCCATTTGGAAGACCCATTTGCGACCAAGGTTTAACTTCCTGACTGATGTCTTGAGATGTTGCTTCATTATATCCACATAATTTTCCTCCTCATGATGCTGTCTATTTTGTTAAGTGCACCAGTCCCTCCTGCAGCAAAGCACCCCCACAACATGATGCTGTCATCCTCATGCTTCACGGTTGGGATGGTGTTCTTCGGCTTGCAAGCTCCCCCCTTTTCCTCCAAACATAACTATGGTCATTATGGCCAAACTGTTTCATCAGACCAGAGGACATTTCTCCAAAAATTACGATCTTTGTCCCCATGTGCAGTTGCAAACTGTAGTCTGGCTTTTTATGTCGGTTTTGGATCAGTGGCCTTTTCCTTGCTGAGCTGCCTTTCAGGTTATGTCGTTTTACTGTGGATATAGATACTTTTGTACCTGTTTCCTCCAGCATCTTCACAGGGACCTTTGTTGTTGTTATGGGATTGATTTGCACTTTTTGCACCAAAGTACGTTCATCTCTAGGAGACAGAAAGCGTCTCCTTCCTGAGCAGTATGACGGCTGCGTGGTCTCATGGTGTTTATACTTGCGTACTATTGTTTGTACAGATGAACGTGGTACCATCAGGCGTTTGAAAATTGTTCCCAAGGATGAACCAAACTTGTGGAGGTCTACAATTTTTTTTCTGAGGTCTTGGCTGATTTATTTTGATTTTCCCATGATGTCAAGCAAAGAGGCACTGCGTTTGAAGGTAGGCCTTACATCCACAGGTACACCTCTAATTAACTCAAATTATGTAAATTGCCTATCAGAAGCTTCTAAAGCTATGACATCATTTTCTGGAATTTTCCAAGCTGTTTAAAGGCAGAGTCAACTTAGTGTGTGTAAACTTCTGAACCACTGGAATTGTGATACAGTGAATTATACGTGGAATAATATGTCTGTAAACAATTGTTGGAAAAATTACTTGTGTCATGCACAAAGTAGATGTCCTAACCAACTTGCCAAAACTATAGTTTGTTAACAAGAAATTTGTGGAGTGGTTGAAAAACAAGTTTTAATGACTCCAACTGTATGTAAACCTCCTACTTCAAGTGTTTATCAGTATGTCTGGGTGTTTGGTATTCAGAAAGAGTTTTAATGACTCCAACCTGTGTGTAAACTTCCTACTTCAAGTGTTTATCAGTATGTCTGGGTGTTTGGTCCTCAGAAAGAGTTTTAATGACTCCAACCTGTATGTAAACTTCCTACTTCAAGTGTTTATCAGTATGTCTGGGTGTTTGGTATTCAGAAAGAGTTTTAATGACTCCAACCTGTATGTAAACTTCCTACTTCAAGTGTTTATCAGTATGTCTGGGTGTTTGGTATTCAGAAAGAGTTTTAATGACTCCAACATGTGTGTAAACTTCCTACTTCAAGAGTTTATCAGTATGTCTGGGTGTTTGGTCCTCAGAAAGAGTTTTAATGACTCCAACCTGTATGTAAACTTCCTACTTCAAGTGTTTATCAGTATGTCTGGGTGTTTGGTCCTCAGAAAGAGTTTTAATGACTCCAACCTGTATGTAAACTTCCTACTTCAAGTGTTTATCAGTATGTCTGGGTGTTTGGTCCTCAGAAAGAGTTTTAATGACTCCAACCTGTATGTAAACTTCCTACTTCAAGTGTTTATCAGTATGTCTGGGTGTTTGGTCCTCAGAAAGAGTTTTAATGACTCCAACCTGTATGTAAACTTCCTACTTCAAGTGTTTATCAGTATGTCTGGATGTTTGGTATTCAGAAAGAGTTTTAATGACTCCAACCTGTATGTAAACTTCCTACTTCAAGTGTTTATCAGTATGTCTGGGTGTTTGGTCCTCAGAAAGAGTTTTAATGACTCCAACCTGTATGTAAACTTCCTACTTCAAGTGTTTATCAGTATGTCTGGGTGTTTGGTATTCAGAAAGAGTTTTAATGACTCCAACCTGTATGTAAACTTCCTACTTCAAGAGTTTATCAGTATGTCTGGATGTTTGGTATTCAGAAAGAGTTTTAATGACTCCAACCTGTATGTAAACTTCCTACTTCAAGTGTTTATCAGTATGTCTGGATGTTTGGTATTCAGAAAGAGTTTTAATGACTCCAACATGTATGTAAACTTCCTACTTCAAGTGTTTATCAGTATGTCTGGATGTTTGGTATTCAGAAAGAGTTTTAATGTCTCCAACCTGTGTGTAAACTTCCTACTTCAAGTGTTTATCAGTATGTCTGGATGTTTGGTATTCAGAAAGAGTTTTAATGACTCCAACATGTATGTAAACTTCCTACTTCAAGTGTTTATCAGTATGTCTGGATGTTTGGTATTCAGAAAGTATTCATAAAGTATTTTTCCATATTTTGTTGTTACATTCTGAATTTAAATTATTAGATTAATTTGAGAGTTTGTGTCACTGGCCTAAACACAATACCCCATAATGTCAAAGTTGAGTTAGGTTTTTAGAAATGTTTACAAAATCATTCAAAATGAAAAGCTGAAATGTCTTGAGTCAATAAATATTCAACCCTTTTGTTATGGCAAGCCTGTAACGGTTCTCTTGTGGTGAAGGAGAGTCGGACCAAAATGCGAATGTAGATTGCGATCCATGTTTAATAAACAAATGTAAAACACGAATCAATTATAAACACTACAAAACAAATAACGTAACAAACGTAATGAAAACCGAAACAGCCTATACTTGCGTAAACTAACACAGCGACAGGACCAAAGACACTAAGGACAATCACCCACAAAACCCAACACAAAACAGGCTACCTAAATATGGTTCCCAATCAGAGACAATGACTAACACCTGCCTCTGATTGAGAACCATATCAGGCCAAACATAGAAATAGACAAACCAGACACACAACACAGAATGCCCACCCAGCTCACGTCCTGACCAACACTAAAACAAGGAAAACACATACGAACGATGGTCAGACCGTGACAAAGCCTAAATAAGTTCAGTAGGAAATATTTGCCTAACAAGTCACATGGACTAACTCTGTAAAAATGTGCTCAACAAGTCACATAATAAGTTCCACGGACTCACTCTGTGTGGAATAATAGTGTTTATCATGATTTTTTAATGACTCTCTGTATCCCACACATACAATTATCTGTAAGGTCCCTCAGTCGAGCAGTGACTTTCCACCACAAAGACCAGGGAGGTTTTTCAATGCCTCGCAAAGAAGGGCACCTATTGGTAGATGTGTAAAAATAGAAAAGCAGACATTGAATATCCCTTTGAGCACGAGGAAGTTATTAATTACACTTTGGATGGTGTATCAATACACCCAGTCACTACAAAGATACAGGTGTCCTTTCTAACTCAGTTGCCGGAGAGGAAGGAAACTGCTCAGGGATTTCAACATGAGGCCAATGATGACTTTAAAACAGTCACAGAGTTTAATGGCGGTGATAGGAGACTCTGAGGATGGATCAACAACATTGTAGTTACTCCACAATACTAACCTAATTGACTGAGTGAAAAGAAGGAAGCCTGTACAGGTACAAAATATTCCAAAACATGCTTCCTGTTTGCAACAAGGCACTAAAGTTAAACTGAAAAAAATGTGGACAGGAAATTCATTTAAAGTTCTGAATACAAAGTGTTATGTTTGGGGCAAATCCAACACATCACTGAGTTCCACTTTTCATATTTTCAAGCATGGTGGTGTCTGCATCATGTTATGGGTATGCTTGTTATTGTTAAGGACTGGGGAGGTTGTTTAGGATAAAAATAAATGGAATAGAGCTAAGCACAGGTATAGGTCTAGAGGAAAACCTGTCTCAGTCTGCTTTATACCCTGATGAAGACAGCTTGGCTGTCAAAACGTCGGTAATTACATTTTTGCATCTGAGCGCCTTCAAGTTTTCTACTCCGCTAGCCAGCACCTCGCCTAAATAGGTGTGCGTTTCTTTTTTCTTCTAGATCAGTCTGCTTTCCAACAGAAACTGGGAGACACATTTCAGGAGGACAATAAACCTAGAGCACAAGGTCAAATATACACTGAATTGAATGTTCCTGAGTGGCCTAGTAACAGTTTAGACTTGAAAATCTATGGCAAGACTTGAAAATGGCTGTGTAGCCAACCAACTTGACAGAGCTTTTACAAAATAATAATGTGCAAATATTGTACAATCCAGGTGTGAAAAGCTCTTCGAGACTTACCCAGAAAGACTCACAGCTCTTAGAGACTTACCCAGAAAGACTCACAGCTCTTAGAGACTTACCCAGAAAGACTCACAGCTCTTAGAGACTTACCCAGAAAGACTCACAGCTCTTAGAGACTTACCCAGAAAGACTCACAGCTCTTAGAGATTTACCCAGAAAGACTCACATTTCCAACATGTATTGTCTCAGGGCTGTGAATACTTATGTAAATGATTATGGGGTATTGTGTATAGACAGGTGAGAAATCTATTTACATTTTAGGCTGTAATACAAGAACATTTGGAAAAAGTCAAGGGGTATGAATACTTTCCGAAGGTACTGTAGTTGTGTATATATCAGTATTAACCCCAGTAGAGTACTAGTGTGTATATATCAGTATTAACTCAGTAGAGTACTAGTGTGTATATATCAGTATTAACTCAGTGGAGTACTAGTGTGTATATATCAGTATTAACCCCAGTAGAGTACTAGTGTGTATATATCAGTATTAACTCAGTAGAGTACTAGTGTGTATATATCAGTATAGACACCAGTAGAGTACTAGTGTGTATATATCAGTATTAACTCAGTAGAGTACTAGTGTGTATATATCAGTATTAACTCAGTAGAGTACTAGTGTGTATATATCAGTATTAACTCAGTGGAGTACTAGTGTGTATATATCAGTATTAACCCCAGTGGAGTACTAGTGTGTATATATCAGTATTAACTCAGTAGAGTACTAGTGTGTATATATCAGTATAGACACCAGTAGAGTACTAGTGTGTATATATCAGTATTAACCCCAGTAGAGTACTAGTGTGTATATATCAGTATTAACTCAGTAGAGTACTAGTGTGTATATATCAGTATTAACTCAGTAGAGTACTAGTGTGTATATATCAGTATTAACTCAGTGGAGTACTAGTGTGTATATATCAGTATTAACCCCAGTGGAGTACTAGTGTGTATATATCAGTATTAACTCAGTAGAGTACTAGTGTGTATATATCAGTATAGACACCAGTAGAGTACTAGTGTGTATAAATCAGTATTAACCCCAGTAGAGTACTAGTGTGTATATATCAGTATAGACACCAGTAGAGTACTAGTGTGTATATATCAGTATTAACTCAGTAGAGTACTAGTGTGTATATATCAGTATTAACTCAGTAGAGTACTAGTGTGTATATATCAGTATTAACTCAGTAGAGTACTAGTGTGTATAAATCAGTATTAACCCCAGTAGAGTACTAGTGTGTATATATCAGTATAGACACCAGTAGAGTATTAGTGTGTATATATCAGTATTAACTCAGTAGAGTACTAGTGTGTATATATCAGTATTAACCCCAGTAGAGTACTAGTGTGTATATATCAGTATTAACTCAGTAGAGTACTAGTGTGTATATATCAGTATAGACACCAGTAGAGTACTAGTGTGTATATATCAGTATTAACCCCAGTAGAGTACTAGTGTGTATATATCAGTATAGACACCAGTAGAGTACTAGTGTGTATATATCAGTATTAACCCCAGTAGAGTACTAGTGTGTATATATCGGTATAGACACCAGTAGAGTACTAGTGTGTATATATCAGTATAGACACCAGTAGAGTACTAGTGTGTATATATCAGTAAAGACCCCAGTAGAGTACTAGTGTGTATATATCAGTATTAACTCAGGAGAGTACTAGTGTGTATATATCAGTATTAACTCAGTAGAGTACTAGTGTGTATATATCAGTATTAACTCAGTAGAGTACTTGTGTGTATATATCAGTATTAACCCCAGTAGAGTGCGAGTGTGTATATATCAGTATTTACCCCAGTAGAGTACTAGTGTGTATATATCAATATAGACCCCAGTAGAGCACTAGTGTGTAAATATCAGTATTAACCCCAGTAGAGTACTAGTGTGTATATATCAGTATTAACTCAGTAGAGTACTAGTGTGTATATATCAGTATTAACCCCAGGAGAGTACTAGTGTGTATATATCAGTATTAACTCAGTAGAGTACTAGTGTGTATATATCAGTATTAACTCAGCAGAGTACTAGTGTGTATATATCAGTATTTACCCCAGTAGAGTACTAGTGTGTATATATCAGTATAGACCCCAGTAGAGCACTAGTGTGTAAATATCAGTATTGACCCCCAGTAGAGTACTAGTGTGTATATATCAGTATTTACCCCAGTAGAGTACTAGTGTGTATATATCAGTATTTACCCCAGTAGAGTACTAGTGTGTATATATCAGTATTTACCCCAGTAGAGTACTAGTGTGTATATATCAGTATTTACCCCAGTAGAGTACTAGTGTGTATATATCAGTATAGACACCAGTAGAGTACTAGTGTGTATATATCAGTATAGACACCAGTAGAGTACTAGTGTTTATATATCAGTATTAACTCAGTAGAGTACTAGTGTGTATATATCAGTATTAACTCAGTAGAGCAGTAGTGTGTATATATTAGTATTAACTCAGTAGAGTACCAGTGTCTAGGGGCACTATGTTGCTATGTGTTGCTATGTGTATGTATATGATCACAGGAAACCTCTGTCAGCTAACTGTCTGTTTTATGTGTATTCAGCACTGCCTGTTGACTTTAGTGTGTTAAAGTCTAGCCTAACCAGTGAGGGGTAGTAACCTGGAATAGCCCTCCTGATTAGTTGCTTGCTTTGAGGTTTGTAGCATCAGCTTATGACTGTGGTGTGGATAGCTGCGGGTGGAGGGGGCCTGGGGTTGTGGTGTGGGTAGCTATGGGTGGAAGGGGCCTGGGGTTGTGGTGTTGGTAGCTGCAGGTGGAGGGGCCTGGGGTTGTGGTGTGGGTATCTATGGGTGGAGGGGGCCTGGGGTTGTGGTGTGGGTAGCTGTGGGTGGAGGGGGCCTGGGGTTGTGGTGTGGGTAGCTATGGGTGGAGGGGGCCTGGGGCTGTGGTGTGGGTAGCTGTGGGTGGAGGGGGCCTGGGGCTGTAGTGTGGGTAGCTGCAGGTGGAGAGGTTTGTGGCTACAGTACTGAGTCTGACCAGGAATAGAATAGCTTCTAACCCTCAGACATGTTTGTACACTCAGAGACACGCCATTGGACAGGGCTGTCAAACTCACTTCCTGGAAGGCCGAGTGCCTGCTGGTAGTTTAATCCTTTCCATTTGTGTCCAATGACGACCTAGACAACCAGGTGAGGGGAGGTCCTAACTCATTAATAAAGACCTAGACAACCAGGTGAGGGGAGGTCCTAACTCATCAATGAAGACCTAGACAACCAGGTGAAGGAAGTTCCTAACTCATTAATGAAGACCTAGACAACCAGGTGAAGGAAGTTCCTAACTCATTAATGAAGACCTAGACAACCAGGTGAGAGGAGGTCCTAACTCATTAATGAAGACCTAGACAAGCAGGTGAGGTGAGGTCCTAACTCATTAATGAAGACCTAGACAACCAGGTGAGAGGAGGTCCTAACTCATTAATGAAGACCTAGACAACCAGGTGAGGGGAGGTCCTAACTCATTAATGAAGAACTACACAACCAGGTGATGGGAGTTCCTAACTCATTAATGAAGACCTAGACAACCAGGTGAGGGGAGGTCCTAACTCATTAATGAAGAACTACACAACCAGGTGATGGGAGTTCCTAACTCATTAATGAAGACCTAGACAACCAGGTGAGGGGAGATCCTAACTCATTAATGAAGACCTAGACAACCAGGTGAGAGGAGGTCCTAACTCATTAATGAAGACCTAGACAACCAGGTGAGAGGAGGTCCTAACTCATTAATGAAGATCTAGACAACCAGGTGAAGGAAGTTCCTAACTCATTAATGAAGACCTAGACAACCAGGTGAAGGAAGTTCCTAACTCATTAATGAAGACCTAGACAACCAGGTGAAGGAAGTTCCTAACTCATTAATGACGACCTAGACAACCAGGTGAGGGGAGGTCCTAACTCATTAATAAAGACCTAGACAACCAGGTGAGGGGAGGTCCTAACTCATCAATGAAGACCTAGACAACCAGGTGAAGGAAGTTCCTAACTCATTAATGAAGACCTAGACAACCAGGTGAAGGAAGTTCCTAACTCATTAATGAAGACCTAGACAACCAGGTGAGGTGAGGTCCTAACTCATCAATGAAGACCGAGACAACCAGGTGATGGGAGGTCCTAACTCATCAATGAAGACCTAGACAACCAGGTGAGAGGAGGTCCTAACTCATTAATGAAGACCGAGACAACCAGGTGATGGGAGGTCCTAACTCATCAATGAAGACCTAGACAACCAGGTGAGAGGAGGACCTAACTCATTAATGAAGACCTAGACAACCAGGTGAGAGGAGGTCCTAACTCATTAATGAAGACCTAGACAACCAGGTGAGAGGAGGTCCTAACTCATTAATGAAGACCTAGACAACCAGGTGAAGGAAGTTCCCAACTCATTAATGAAGACCTAGACAACCAGGTGAAGGAAGTTCCTAACTCATTAATGAAGACCGAGACAACCAGGTGATGGGAGGTCCTAACTCATCAATGAAGACCTAGACAACCAGGTGAAGGAAGTTCCTAACTCATTAATGAAGACCTAGACAACCAGGTGAGAGGAGGTCCTAACTCATTAATGAAGACCTAGACAACCAGGTGAGAGAAGGTCCTAACTCATTAATGAAGACCGAGACAACCAGGTGATGGGAGGTCCTGACTCATCAATGAAGACCTAGACAACCAGGTGAGAGGAGGTCCTAACTCATAAATGAAGACCTAGATAACCAGGTGAGAGGAGGTCCTAACTCATTAATGAAGACCTAGACAACCAGGTGAGGGGAGGTCCTAACTCATTAATGAAGAACTACACAACCAGGTGATGGGAGTTCCTAACTCATTAATGAAGACCTAGACAACCAGGTGAGGGGAGGTCCTAACTCATTAATGAAGACCTAGACAACCAGGTGAAGGATGTTCCTAACTCATTAATGAAGACCTAGACAACCAGGTGAGAGGAGGTCCTAACTCATTAATGAAGACCTAGACAACCAGGTGAAGGAAGTTCCTAACTCATTAATGAAGACCTAGACAACCAGGTGAGGTGAGGTCCTAACTCATTAATGAAGACCTAGACAACCAGGTGACACTGGGCCCTCCATGAATTGAGTTTGACTCCCTGCCATAGGAGTTTACAGCCGTGTCTCAGGGCTAAGTAACATCAAAACGTTAACCTCTGTCTCTCTTTACATCCTGTTAGCTGGACAACAGGTGAGTGGAACGCATGCTCAGTGTCGTGCGGCGGTGGTTCCCAGGTGCGCAGCGTGCAGTGTGTCTCCCATGATGCATCGGGGCCCCGCGTGGTGGAGGACGGCGTCTGTGCAGCCTACACTCCAGCCCCGCCCACCCTGCAGACCTGTAGCATGCAGCGGTGTGCCTCCTGGAGGGCCTCTGGCTGGAGCTTGGTAGGTACTGAAGCTGAGCAGCGGAGCGATGGGGGTTGACTAATGAGAGAGTCATACGTAGATTGTCACCATGGTTGGAGTGAATTCCTTAAACTATTGTATTCGTCAATTGTTTGTATGTCTCTCTTTGAATGTTCTGTACATATAGCACATCCATTTATTTAAAGAACAGACAATAATTAATGACTCAAATCCAATTGAATCCAATCTAATCCAATTTAATCTGATCCAATCTAATCCAATCTAATTTAATCTAATCCAATCTAATCCAATTAATCTAATCCAATTTAATCTGATCCAATCTAATTTAATCCAATCTAATCCAATTTAATCTAATCCAATCCAATTTAATCTGATCTAATCCAATCCAATTTAATCTGATCCAATCTAATCCAATCTAATCCAATCCAATCCAATCCAATCCAATTTAATTCAGTCAATTTACCTGAATTGACAGCATTGAAGTGGAATTCACCCCAACCCTACTAGTCCCATTTTTTCAGTCTGACTGGTTCTCTCCCGGGTTCAGTCTGACTGGTTCTCTGCCGTGTTCAGTCTGACTGGTTCTCTGCCGTGTTCAGTCTGACTGGTTCTCTGCCGTGTTCAGTCTGACTGGTTCTCTGCCGTGTTCAGTCTGACTGGTTCTCTGCCGTGTTCAGTCTGACTGGTTCTCTGCCGTGTTCAGTCTGACTGGTTCGCTGCCGTGTTCAGTCTGACTGGTTCTCTGCCGTGTTCAGTCTGACTGGTTCTCTGCCGGGTTCAGTCTGACTGGTTCTCTGCTGGGTTCAGTCTGACTGGTTCTCTGCCGGGTTCAGTCTAATTGTGGTGTGTTAATCTGTCGTGTTCTGTCTAACTGTGGTGTGTTAATCTGTAGTGTTCTGTCTAACTGTGGTGTGTTAATCTGTAGTGTTCAGTCTAACTGTGGTGTGTTAATCTGTAGTGTTCTGTCTAACTGTGGTGTGTTAATCTGTAGTGTTCTGTCTAACTGTGGTGTGTTAATCTGTAGTGTTCAGTCTAACTGTGGTGTGTTAATCTGTAGTGTTCTGTCTAACTGTGGTGTGTTAATCTGTAGTGTTCAGTCTAACTGTGGTGTGTTAATCTGTAGTGTTCTGTCTAACTGTGGTGTGTTAATCTGTAGTGTTCAGTCTAACTGTGGTGTGTTAATCTGCAGTGTTCAGTCTTAACTGTGGTGTGTTAATCTGCAGTGTTCAGTCTTAACTGTGGTGTGTTAATCTGCCATGTTCAGTCTTAACTGTGGTGTGTTAATCTGCAGTGTTCAGTCTTAACTGTGGTGTGTTAATCTGCATTGTTCAGTCTAACTGTGGTGTGTTAATCTGCCGTGTTCAGTTTTAACTGTGGTGTGTTAATCTGCGGTGTTCTGTCTAACTGTGGTGTGTTACTCTGCAGTGTTCAGTAACATGTGGGACAGGGGATCAGTCCAGAGAGGTGATGTGTGTAGGAGAAGCATCAGTCCAGCTAGCAGACACCTCCTGCTCCGCCTCACTCCGCCCTGTAGCCGCCCAGCCCTGCTCCATGCCCGCATGCCTACTCGCTGTCAGCTGGCACGTTGGAGACTGGGGACTGGTGAGTGGCACAGACTGACAGACAGACGTTACAAACACATACACACACAGTTAACACACACTCAAGCTCAGACACACACATACATACACACATGCTTAAACACTCATATCATTCCTCTCCTCCTCTCCTCCCCTCCTCCTGCCCTCCTCCTAAACCTGCTACCCTCTTCCCCTCCTCCTCCCCTCTTCCTACCCTCCTACCCTCTTCCCATCCTCCTCCTCCCCTCTTCTCCTCCTCTCCTCCTCCTACCCTCTCCTCCTCTCCTCCACCTCTCCTCCTCTTCTCCCCTTATCCTCCCCTCTCCTCCTCCCCTCCTCCTCTCCTCCTCTCCTGTCTCCTCTCCTCCTCCCCTCCTCCTCTCCTCTCCTCCTCCTCTCCTGTCTCCTCTCCTCCTCCCCTCCTCTCCTCCTCTCCCGTCTCCTCTCCTCTCCTCCTCTCCCGTCTCCTCTCCTCTCCTCCTCTCCCGTCTCCTCTCCTCTCCTCCTCTCCCGTCTCCTCTCCTCCTCTCCCGTCTCCTCTCCTCTCCTCCTCTCCCGTCTCCTCTCCTCCTCCCCTCCTCCTCTCCTCCCCTCCTCCTCTCTTCCTCTCCCGTCTCCTCTCCTCTCCTACTCTCCCGTCTCCTCTCCTACTTTCCTCCTCCTCTCCTCCCCTCCTCTCCCATCTCCTCTCCTCCTCCCCTCCTCCTCTCCTCCCCTCCTCCTCTCCTCTCCTCCTCTCCCATCTCCAGTGCTCTAAGAGCTGTGAGTCAGGTCTGCGTGAGCGCCAGGTGATGTGTTCTGACAGAGAGAGGAACCTGTACCCAGTGGAACGTTGTAACTATGTCCCCAAACCCCTCACATTGGAGACCTGCAACACACAGCCCTGCTACCACCCACAAGGTGAAAACATGCTGTCTCTCTGTGTGTGTGTCTCCATCTCTCTGTCCAATGACCCCCAGTCTACTATAGCTGGCTATATATTTATGCCTGTCTCCATCTCTCTGTCCAGCGACCCCCAGTATGCAGGATCCCAGAGGACATGACAACACACAGTATGGTTTCACTCCCTACATGCCAGACCACGCCACAGGTAGCTGACTCATTCTTTCATCCTTCTGTCCACTTGTCCTTGTCCTTTCATCCATCTGTCTATCTGTCCAAGTCAACTTGTCCTTGTCCTTTCATCCATCTGTCTATCTGTCCAAGTCAACTTGTCCTTGTCCTTTCATCTATCTGTCCATGTCAACTTGTCCTAATCTACTTCTACTCACCATCTGTCCATCTTTTCACTGCCCCCACTAATTATCCTGTTGTGACGGACAAGTTTTCGGGGGTCCGTGGGCTTTGTCGGTCTGATTCAAATATGTGTGAGTGAGCGCCGGTCTGGACTGTGTGATATCTCTCTGCTGTGTGTTCTCTATGTGACTAGTTCTCTGTGTGATCTGTCATCATGTTGCTGTGCTGTTGATAGTTTGTTCATGCTGTGTGTTCTCTCACTGTGGTTCTACTAACAGTAGTCATTACTGTAATCCAGTCTCTTTCTGCCCTGACCTCTGCCCCCTGACCTCTATGTGAGCTGTACTCTCTGACAAGACTGATGTTTAACTCTGACAGCAGCTCTCCTTCCATTGACATGTTCAACCCTGACCCCTGGCCCCTGACCTCTGACCCCTGTGTGAGCTGTATTCTCTGACAGCAGCTCTCCTTCCATTGATGTGTTCTACCTTAACCCCTAACCCCTGACCCCTGTGTGAGCTGTACTCCCTGACAGCAGCTCTCCTATTGATGTGTTCTACCCTGACCCCTGGCCCCTGACCTCTGATCCCTGTGTGAGCTGTACTTTCTGACAGCAGCTCTCCTTCCATTGACATGTTCTACCCTGACCCCTAACCCTTAACCCCTGACCCCTGTGTGAGCTGTATTCTCTGACAGCAGCTCTCCTTCCATTGATGTGTTCTACCCTGACCCCTAACCCCTAACCCCTGACCCCTGTGTGAGCGGTACTCTCTGACAGCAGCTCTCCTTCTATTGATGTGTTCTACCCTGACCCCTGGCCCCTGACCTCTGATCCCTGTGTGAGCTGTACTTTCTGACAGCAGCTCTCCTTCCATTGACGTGTTCTACCCTGACCCCTAACCCTTAACCCCTGACCCCTGTGTGAGCTGTATTCTCTGACAGCAGCTCTCCTTCCATTGGTGTGTTCTACCCTGACCCCTGACCTCTGATCCCTGTGTGAGCTGTATTCTCTGACAGCAGCTCTCCTTCCATTGGTGTGTTCTACCCTGACCCCTGACCCCTGATCCCTGTGTGAGCTGTATTCTCTGACAGCAGCTCTCCTTCCATTGGTGTGTTCTACCCTGACCCCTGACCCCTGTGTGAGCTGTATTCTCTGACAGCAGCTCTCCTTCCATTGGTGTGTTCTACCCTGACCCCTGACCTCTGATCCCTGTGTGAGCTGTATTCTCTGACAGCAGCTCTCCTTCCATTGGTGTGTTCTACCCTGACCCCTGATCCCTGTGTGAGCTGTATTCTCTGACAGCAGCTCTCCTTCCATTGGTGTGTTCTACCCTGACCCCTAACCCCTGACCCCTGACCCCTGACCCCTGTGTGAGCTGTACTCCCTGACAGCAGTTCTCCTTCTATTGACCGTTCTCCCTTCTCCCACTCTCACCAAGGTCCCCATGTAATCCAATGTTTCTGTCAGTCCACAGACCAGACAGTGTTGACCCCCAGACCAGCACAGTGTACCACCCTCACGGCTTCGGGCCGGCCCAACACTGTAGCCAGTCCTACTACGGCTGCTGCCCAGATGGCGCAACGGCAGCTGGGGGGGCAGGGGGTCTAGGCTGCCCACAGGTGTCCCGCTGGGCTCCACGCCCCGAGCAGGCTTTCTGCACAACCACCAGGTAGACCACACACACGCACACACACAGCTCTGGGGTCTAGAATGGGGTCTACCGTACCAGCCTACATACATTTTGGTCAACATGGGCGTGGGCACAGTTCTCTGCTCAAACTCTCCCTCCCTCTCTCTCTCTGTCTCTCTCTCTGTCTGTCTGTCTGTCTGTCTGACTAAATCCCCCCTCTCTGTCTGTCTGACTAAATCCCTCCCTCGCTGACTGACTAAATCCCTCCCTCTCTGACTGTCTGACTAAATCCCTCCCTCTCTGACTGTCTGACTAAATCCCTCCCTCTCTGACTGTCTGACTAAATCCCTCCCTCTTTGACTGTCTGACTATATCCCTCCCTCTCTGTCTGTCTGACTAAATCCCCCCTCTCTGACTGTATGACTAAATCCCCCCCTCTCTGTCTGTCTGACTAAATCCCTCCCTCTCTCTCTGACTAAATACCTCCCTCTCTGTCTCCTCTGACTAAATCCCTCCCTCTCTGTCTGTCTGACTAAATCCCCCCTCTCTGTCTGTCTGACTAAATCCCTCCCTCTCTGTCTGTCTGACTAAATCCCTCTCTGTCTGACTAAATCCCTCTCTGTCTGACTAAATCCCTCTCTGTCTGACTAAATCCCTATCTGTCTGACTAAATCCCTCTCTGTCTGACTACATCCATCCCCCTCTGTCTGTCTGACTAAATCCCAGACTCTCTGTCTGTCTGACTAAATCCCTCCCTCTCTGTCTGTCTGACTAAATCCCTCCCTCTCTGTCTGTCTGACTAAATCCCTCCCTCTCTGTCTGACTAAATCCCTCCCTCTCTGATTGTCTGACTAAATCCCCCCTCTCTGACTGTCTGACTAAATCCCCCCCTCTCTGTCTGTCTGACTAAATCCCTCTCTGTATGACTAATTCCCCCCTCTCTGTCTGTCTGACTAAATCCCTCCCGCTCTGTCTGTCTGACTAAATCCCTCTCCGTCTGACTAAATCCCCCTCTGTCTGATTAAATCCCCCCCCTTTGTCTGTCTGACTAAATCCCACCATCTCTGTCTGTCTGTCTGACTAAATCCCTCCCTCTCTGTCTGTCTGACTAAATCCATCTCTGTCTGCCTAAATCCCCCCCCCCCCCTCTGTCTGTCTGACTAAATCCCCCCCTCCCTCTCTGACTGTCTGACTAAATCCCTCCCTCTCTGACTGTCTGACTAACCCCCCCCCCCCCCTCTCTCTGTCTGTCTGACTAAATCCCTCCCTCCCTCCCTGTCTGTCTGACTAAATCCCCCCTCTCTGTCTGTCTGACTAAATCCATTCCTCTCTATTTGTCTGTCTGACTAAATCCCTCCCTCTCTGTCTGTCTGTCTGACTAAATCCCCCCCTCTCTGTCTGTCAAACTCCCTCCCTCCCTCTCTGACTGTCTGACTAAATCCCTCCCTCTCTGACTGTCTGACTAAATCCCTCCCTCCCTGACTGTCTGACAAAATCCCTCCCTCTCTGTCTGTCTGGCAAAATCCCTCTCTGTATGACTAATTACCCCCCCCCCCCTCTCTGTCTGACAAAATCCCCCCCGCTCTGTCTGTCTGACTAAATCCCCCTCTGTCTGACTAAATCCCCCCCCCTTTGTCTGCCGGACTAAATCCCTCCCTCTATGTCTGTCTGTCTGACTAAATCCCTCCCCCTCTGTCTGTCTGACTAAATCCCTCTCTGTCTTACTAAACCCCTCTCTGTCTGACTAAATCCCTCTCTGTCTGACTAAATACCCCCCCCCCCCCCCCCCCCCCCCCCCCTCTGTCTGTCTGCCTAAATCCCTCCCTCCCTCTCTGACTGTCTGACTAAATCTCTCCCTCTCTGACTGTCTGACTAAATCCCCCCTCACTCTCTCTGTCTGTTTGTCTGTCTGTCTGACTAAATTCATCCCTCTCTGTTTGTCTGTCTGACTAAATCCCTCCCTCTCTGTCTGTCTGTCTGTCTGTCTGTCTGTCTGACTAAATCCCCCCCCCTCTCTGTCTGTCTGACTAAATCCATCCCTCTCTGTTTGTCTGTCTGACTAAATCCCCCAGGTATGGATGTTGCAGGGATGGTGTGACTGTATCACAGAGGCCCAACAGGGAAGACTGTCTGGAATATGTTCCTCAAGTAAGGACCTGTACTTCCTCTATCCTATAACCTCCTCTCTGAGCCCCTCTCTATCCTATAACCTGCTCTCTGAGCCCCTCTCTATCCTATAACCTCCTCTCTGAGCCCCTCTCTATCCTATAACCTCTCTGAGCCCCTCTCTATCATATAACCTCCTCTCTGAGCCCCTCTCTATCCTATAACCTCCTCTCTGAGCCCCTCTCTATCCTATAACCTCCTCTCTGAGCCCCTCTCTATCATATAACCTCCTCTCTGAGCCCCTCTCTATCCTATAACCTCCTCCCTGAGCCCCTCTCAATCCTATAACTCCTCTCTATCAAAACCTCATGTCTCTCTCTCTCTCTCTCTCTCTCTCTCTCTCTCTCTCTCTCTCAAAACCGTATGTCCCTCTCTCTCTCTATCAAAACCTCATGTCCCCCTCTCTTTCTCTCGCTCTCTCTCTATCAAAACCGTATGTCCCTCTCTCTCTCTCTCTCTCTCTCTCTCTCTCTCTCTCTCTCTCTCTCTCTCTCTCTATCAAAACCTTATGTCTCTCTCTCTCGCTCTCTCTATATCAAAACCTTGTTTGTCTCTCTCTCTCTCTCTCTCTCTCTCTCTATCAAAACCTTATGTTCCCCCTCTTTCCATATCCAAGGTAAGTTGCCAGCTAGCATTAAACTTATCTTATAAAAAAACAATCAATCTTAACATAATCACTAGTTAACTACACATGGTTTATGATATTACTAGGTTAACTAACTTGTCCTGCGTTGTATCATCAAAGCACAGCCTACTTCGCCAAACGCCAAACGGGGGATGATTTAACAAAAGCGCACTCGCAAAAAAAAGCACAATCGTTGCACGAATGCACCTAACCATAAACATCAATGCCTTTCTTAAAATCAATATCAAATCAAATGTATTTATAAAGCCCTTCTTACATCAGCTGATATCTCAAAGTGCTGTACAGAAACCCAGCCTAAAATCCCAAACAGCAAGCAATGCAGGTGTAGAAGCACGGTGGCTAGGAAAAACTCCCTAGAAAGGTCAGAACCTAGGAAGAAACGTAGAGATGAACCAGGCTATGAGGAGTGGCCAGTACTCTTCTGGCTGTGCCGGGTGGAGATTATAACAGAACATGGCCAAGATGTTCAAATGTTCATAGATGACCAGCATGGTCAAATAATAATAATCACAGTGGTTGTAGAGGGTGCAACAGGTCAGCACCACAGGAGTAAATGTCAGTTGGCTTTTCATAGCCGATCATTAAGAGTATCTCTTCCCGCTCCTGCTGTCTCTAGAGAGTTGAAAACAGCAGGTCTGGGACAGGTAGCACGTCCGGTGAACAGGTCAGGGTTCCATTGCCGCAGGCAGAACAGTTGAAACTGGAGCAGCAGCACGGCCAGGTGGACTGGGGACAGCAAGGAGTCATCATGCCAGGTAGTCCTGAGGCATGGTCCTAGGGCTCAGGTCCTCCGAGAGAGAGAAAGAAAGAGAGAAAGAGAGAATTAGAGAGAGCATACTTAAATTCACACAGGACACCGGATAGGACAGGAGAAGTACTCCAGATATAACAAACTGACCCTAGCCCCCCGACACATAAACTACTGCAGCATAAATACTGGAGGCTGAGACAGGAGGGGTCCACTAGAGGGATATCTTCAACCACCAACTTACCATCCTGAGACAAGGCCGAGTATAGCCCACAAAGATCTCCGCCATGGCACAACCCAAGGGGGGGCGCCAACCCAGACAGGAAGATCAATACACAGAAGTACAGTGGGTAAAAAAATTATTTTGTCAGCCACAAATTGTGCAAGTTCTCCCACTTAAAAAGATGAGAGAGGCCTGTAATTTTCATCATAGGTACACTTCAACTATGACAGACAAAATGAGCAAAAAAATCCAGAAAATCACATTGTAGGATTTTTCATGCACAAAGTAGATGTCCTAACCGACTTGTCAAGACATTTGTAGAGTGGTTGAAAAACGAGTTTTAATGACTCCAACCCAAGCATATGTAATCTTCCGACTTCAACTGTACATATAAAAATCGTCCGATGTAATATAGTATTGGCTTTTTTTGGTCCTCCGATTATCGGTATCGCCACTAAAAAAATCATATTCAGTTGACCTCTAGTTGACCTCTAGTTTAGTGTGTTTCAATTGTCCCAGAAGTGGTTCTATTCTATGGATTCTTCAGTTACATTGAGCTGATTTCTGATGTGCTGTTCCTTCTTTTTCAGAAATATTGTATATTTCTGTATTGTTTTAGTGATTCACCATAGTGTAGGCTCATGTTTTCTGGGTCTCTGTTTTTGGTTGGATAGGTTTCTCAATTTCTTTCTTAGGTTCTCGCATTCTTCATCAAACCATTTGTCATTGTTGTTCATTTGCTTGACATTTCTAGATTGATTAGGGAAGCTGAGAGGTCAAATATACGGTTTAGGTTTTCTACTACCAAGTTTACACCTTCACTATTACAGTGAAATGTTTTGTCCAGGAAGTTGTCTGAAAGGGATTGAATGTGTTGTTGCCTAATTGTTTTTTGGTATGTATCCACACTACTTTCCTTCCATCTATAGCATTTCTTAATATTATTCAGTTCCTTTGGCTTTGATGCCTCATGACCATTCTGTATACTTCCGGCCCTTCTTTGGACACTGTGTTAACAACCCTCCAGGCAAGCTTCAATGCCATATAACTCTCCTTCCGTGGCCTCCAATTGCTCTTAAATACAAGTAAAACTAAATGCATGCTCTTCAACCGATCGCTACCTGCACCTACCCGCCTGTCCAACATCACTACTCTGGACGGCTCTGACTTAGAATACGTGGACAACTACAAATACTTAGGTGTCTGGTTAGACTGTAAACTCTCCTTCCAGACCCATATCAAACATCTCCAATCCAAAGTTAAATCTAGAATTGGCTTCCTATTTCGCAACAAAGCATCCTTCACTCATGCTGCCAAACATACCCTTGTAAAACTGACCATCCTACCAATCCTCGACTTTGGCGATGTCATTTACAAAATAGCCTCCAATACCCTACTCAACAAATTGGATGCAGTCTATCACAGTGCAATCCGTTTGATCACCAAAGCCCCATATACTACCCGCCATTGCGACCTGTACGCTCTCGTTGGCTGGCCCTCGCTTCATACTCGTCGCCAAACCCACTGGCTCCATGTCATCTACAAGACCCTGCTAGGTAAAGTCGCCCCTTATCTCAGCTCGCTGGTCACCATAGCATCTCCCACCTGTAGCACACGCTCCAGCAGGTATATCTCTCTAGTCACCCCCAAAACCAATTCTTTCTTTGGCCGCCTCTCCTTCCAGTTCTCTGCTGCCAATGACTGGAACGAACTACAAAAATCTCTGAAACTGGAAACACTTATCTCCCTCACTAGCTTTAAGCACCAACTGTCAGAGCAGCTCACAGATTACTGCACCTGTACATAGCCCACCTATAATTTTGCCCAAACAACTACCTCTTTCCCAACTGTATTTAATTTTTATTTATTTATTTATTTTGCTCCTTTGCACCCCATTATTTTTATTTCTACTTTGCACATTCTTCCATTGCAAAACTACCATTCCAGTGTTTTACTTGCTATATTGTATTTACTTTGCCACCATGGCCTTTTTTGCCTTTACCTCCCTTCTCACCTCATTTGCTCACATTGTATATAGACTTGTTTATACTGTATTATTGACTGTATGTTTGTTTTACTCCATGTGTAACTCTGTGTCGTTGTATCTGTCGAACTGCTTTGCTTTATCTTGGCCAGGTCGCAATTGTAAATGAGAACTTGTTCTCAACTTGCCTACCTGGTTAAATAAAGGTGTTCTCAACTAGCCTACCTGGTTAAATAAAGGTGTTCTCAACTAGCCTACCTGGTTAAATAAAGGTGTTCTCAACTAGCCTACCTGGTTAAATAAAGGTGTTCTCAACTAGCCTACCTGGTTAAATAAAGGTGTTCTCAACTAGCCTACCTGGTTAAATAAAGGTGTTCTCAACTAGCCTACCTGGTTAAATAAAGGTGTTCTCAACTAGCCTACCTGGTTAAATAAAGGTGTTCTCAACTTGCCTACCTGGTTAAATAAAGGTGTTCTCAACTAGCCTACCTGGTTAAATAAAGGTGTTCTCAACTAGCCTACCTGGTTAAATAAAGGTGTTCTCAACTTGCCTACCTGGTTAAATAAAGGTGTTCTCAACTAGCCTACCTGGTTAAATAAAGGTGTTCTCAACTAGCCTACCTGGTTAAATAAAGGTGTTCTCAACTAGCCTACCTGGTTAAATAAAGGTGTTCTCAACTAGCCTACCTGGTTAAATAAAGGTGTTCTCAACTAGCCTACCTGGTTAAATAAAGGTGTTCTCAACTAGCCTACCTGGTTAAATAAAGGTGTTCTCAACTAGCCTACCTGGTTAAATAAAGGTGTTCTCAACTAGCCTACCTGGTTAAATAAAGGTGTTCTCAACTAGCCTACCTGGTTAAATAAAGGTGTTCTCAACTAGCCTACCTGGTTAAATAAAGGTGTTCTCAACTAGCCTACCTGGTTAAATAAAGGTGTTCTCAACTAGCCTACCTGGTTAAATAAAGGTGTTCTCAACTAGCCTACCTGGTTAAATAAAGGTGTTCTCAACTAGCCTACCTGGTTAAATAAAGGTGTTCTCAACTAGCCTACCTGGTTAAATAAAGGTGTTCTCAACTAGCCTACCTGGTTAAATAAAGGTGTTCTCAACTTGCCTACCTGGTTAAATAAAGGTGTTCTCAACTTGCCTACCTGGTTAAATAAAGGTGTTCTCAACTAGCCTACCTGGTTAAATAAAGGTGTTCTCAACTAGCCTACCTGGTTAAATAAAGGTGTTCTCAACTAGCCTACCTGGTTAAATAAAGGTGTTCTCAACTAGCCTACCTGGTTAAATAAAGGTGTTCTCAACTAGCCTACCTGGTTAAATAAAGGTGTTCTCAACTAGCCTACCTGGTTAAATAAAGGTGTTCTCAACTAGCCTACCTGGTTAAATAAAGGTGTTCTCAACTGGCCTACCTGGTTAAATAAAGGTGTTCTCAACTAGCCTACCTGGTTAAATAAAGGTAAAATAAATAAATAAATAAATACATTTGAGTATTGCTCTGTTCAAGTAGACTGTGATTTTGCTGTGATCTGATAGGGGTATCTCTCTCTCTCTCTCTCTCTCTCTCTCTCTCTATCTCTCTCTCTCTCTCTCTCTCTCTCTCTCTCTCTCTCTCTCTCTCTCTCTCTCTCTCTCTCTCTCTCTCTCTCTCTCTCTCTCTCTCTCTCTCTCTCTCTCTCTCTCTCTCTCTCTCTCACTGGCTCTTACTGTCTCACTCTCTTCCTCTCTCCTCCTCCCAGGCTCCTCCTCCAGCTGAGAACAGTATCCAGTGTCGCCTGACCACCTACGGGTGCTGTTTCGACCGTATGTTCGTAGCCGCAGGTCCCAATGGAGAGGGCTGCCCCAACCCACCATACAACGGTAGGACAGGGGAGGGGGATGAGGGAATGGTAGGAGGGGGGGAGCGAATGAGAGGAGTGGGAGGGGAGCGGGAGAAGGGAACGAGGGGAGGAGGGAGAAGGGAACCGGAGGAGGGTGAAGGGAAGAGAGAATAGGTGCGGTGAGGAAGGGAGAGGGGTATTATCTCTGCTCGATAGAAAGACAGTAGCGGAGAGAAGGAGTAAAGGAGAGAAGTGTGACATGTCTTCCTGTTTCTTTGTAGTTCCCAGAACCACCTGTTCTCTGCCCAAGGCGGCCGGCTCCTGCAGTGGCTGGACGGGCCGATACTTCTACGACGTCACCGCCTCCAGGTGCTCCCACTTCTGGTACGGCGGCTGCCACGGCAACAACAACAACTTCCTGACGATTGTCGAGTGCCAAAGGACGTGCCCCGGTGCCCAGGTCAACCAGATGAGCCAATCAATCCAGACGATTCAGCTGAGTCATCCCAGTCAGCCGGGAACAGGTCAGGACATGAGCAAGGTCTTGACGGTGCAGCGCGGCAGCTCAAGGGGCTCAACCGGCGGGCGCCAGGGGACCAGCGCTGCCGACCACGCCCACCGGGCCAGAGTTCATGTCCGCCGCCCCGCCCCCTACGGCGTCCTGCACACCCACCCTGCAGCGAGGTAAGAACCCGAGGACCGTCCAGGGGCGTCTAGCCATGCCCACCCCTGCTGCCTCTGCTCGCTGCCCCGCCCGCGCGCTGCCCCGCCCACAGCCCCGCCCACAGCCCCGCGCGCTGCCCCGCCCACAGCCAGCCGCCTGGCTAGGTGACGCTTCAACCCTGAGAAGGAAGCTGAGATGAGCCAGTGAGAAACAAAGAAGCTTAACAACATCCGACGGACCAAAGACAGACTTACACACACACACACACACACACACACACACACACACACACACACACACACACATACATAAACACACACACACACGCACACACACGCACACACACACGCACACACACACACGCACACGCACGCATACGCGCACAGACACACACACACACGCACACGCGCACACACACGCACGCACGCACGCATACATACATACATAAACACACACACACACACACACGCACGCACGCATACATACATACATAAACACACACACACACACACACCAATACTGTATATATCAACCTCAAAGCCCACTATCGCCACACTGCGCTACCACAGATACCTCTCTCACACAGCGACACACATGCTTGACCTATAGCTTTTATAACTTTTCATCTTGACTATAATCCCAGATGTTGTTTACCTGACAGCGGCCATATTGGACAGTGCCATCTATACCTCTGTTGTCCCATAGATGAATCATATTTACTGTCCATGTCATGAGTCATCGCCACGTCTGTGTGACTTTCTGGTGTCATTCAATAAAACTAATATGTCATTCAATAAAACTAGTAAAGAGTCTTCTCTTCCTTTTATCTGTGTGTTGGTCTGTCTGTGTATCTGTCTGTGTGTTGGTCTGTCTGTGTATCTGTCTGTGTGTTGGTCTGTCTGTTTATCTGTCTGTGTGTTGGTCTGTCTGTTTATCTGTCTGTGTGTTGGTCTGTCTGTGTGTTGCTCTGTCTGTATATCTGTCTGTGTGTTGGTCTGTCTGTGTATCTGTCTGTGTGTTTGTCTGTCTGTGTGTTGGTCTGTCTGTATATCTGTCTGTGTGTTGGTCTGTCTGTGTATCTGTCTGTGTGTTGGTCTGTCTCTGTATCTGTCTGTGTGTTGGTCTGTCTGTATCTGTCTGTGTGTTGGTCTGTCTGTGTGTTGGTCTGTCTCTATATCTGTCTGTGTGTTGGTCTGTCTCTATATCTGTCTGTGTGTTGGTCTGTCTGTATATCTGTCTGTGTGTTGGTCTGTCTCTATAAATCTGTCTGTGTATCTGTCTGTGTGTTGGTCTGTCTCTGTCTATCTGTGTGTTGGTCTGTCTCTATATCTGTCTGTGTGTTGGTCTGTCTCTATATATCTGTCTGTGTATCTGTCTGTGTGTTGGTCTGTCTCTGTCTATCTGTGTGTTGGTCTGTCTCTATATATCTATCTGTGTGTTGGTCTGTCTGTGTGTTGGTCTGTCTCTATATCTGTCTGTGTGTTGGTCTGTCTGTGTGTTGGTCTGTCTCTATATCTGTCTGTGTGTTGGTCTGTCTCTATATCTGTCTGTGTGTTGGTCTGTCTGTCAATCTGTCTGTGTGTTGCTCTGTCTGTATATCTGTCTGTGTGTTGGTCTGTCTCTATATCTGTCTGTGTGTTGGTCTGTCTCTATATATCTGTCTGTGTGTTGGTCTGTCTCTATATATCTGTGTGTTGGTCTGTCTGTATATCTGTCTGTGTGTTGGTCTGTCTGTATATCTGTCTGTGTGTTGGTCTGTCTCTATATCTGTCTGTGTGTTGGTCTGTCTATCTGTGTGTTGGTCTGTCTATCTGTGTGTTGGTCTGTCTATCTGTGTGTTGGTCTGTCTTTATATCTGTCTGTGTGTTGGTCTGTCTATCTGTGTGTTGGTCTGTCTGTATATCTGTCTGTGTGTTGGTCTGTCTATCTGTGTGTTGGTCTGTCTCTATATCTGTCTGTGTGTTGGTCTGTCTATCTGTGTGTTGGTCTGTCTCTATATCTGTCTGTGTGTTGGTCTGTCTATCTGTGTGTTGGTCTGTCTCTATATCTATCTGTGTGTTGGTTTGTCTTTATGTCTTTATGTGTGTTGGTCTGTCTCTGTTTATCTGTGTGTTGGTCTGTCTCTGTCTATCTGTGTGTTCGTCTGTCTCTATATCTATCTGTGTGTTGGTCTGTGTCTGTCTATCTGTGTGTTGGTCTGTCTCTGTCTATCTGTGTGTTGGTCTGTCTCTAGGTCTATCTGTGTGTTGTAACCGAGAACAGATTATTTTTACGTGCTTCAGCACTCAGTGGTCCCGTTCTGTGAGCTTGTGTGGTCTACCACTTCGCGGCTGAGCCGTTGTTGCCCCTAAACGTTTCCATAACAGCACTTACAGTTGACAGGACAGCTCTAGCAGGGCAGAAATTTGACGAACTGACTTGTTGGAAAGGTGGCATCTTATGACGGTGCCACGTTGAAAGTCACTGAGCTCTTCAGTAAGGCCATTCTACTGTTTGTCTATGGAGATTGCATGGCAGTGTGCTCGATTTTATACACCTGTCAGCAACGGGTGTGGCTGAAATAGCCAAATCCACTAGTTTGAAAGGGGGGTCCACATCAACATCAACATGGGCTGGTCCAGGTGAGTTATATAGTGGTGTCTGGGGTCAACATCAACGCGGGCTGGTCCAGGTGAGTTATATAGTGGTGTCTGGGGTCAACATGGGC
Source organism: Oncorhynchus kisutch (assembly GCF_002021735.2). Taxonomy (NCBI): domain Eukaryota; kingdom Metazoa; phylum Chordata; class Actinopteri; order Salmoniformes; family Salmonidae; genus Oncorhynchus; species Oncorhynchus kisutch. Next base: position 4,091,978 of record NC_034187.2, read on the forward strand.
TGGTCCAGGTGAGTTATATAGTGGTGTCTGGGGTCAACGTGGGCTGGTCCAGGTGAGTTATATAGTGGTGTCTGGGGTCAACATCAACATGGGCTGGTCCAGGTGAGGTATATAGTGGTGTCTGGGGTCAACGTGGGCTGGTCCAGGTGAGTTATATAGTGGTGTCTGGGGTCAACATCAACATGGGCTGGTCCAGGTGAGGTATATAGTGGTGTCTGGGGTCAACGTGGGCTGGTCCAGGTGAGTTATATAGTGGTGTCTGGGGTCAACGTGGGCTGGTCCAGGTGAGTTATATAGTGGTGTCTGGGGTCAACATCAACGCGGGCTGGTCCAGGTGAGTTATATAGTGGTGTCTGGGGTCAACATGGGCTGGTCCAGGTGAGTTATATAGTGGTGTCTGGGGTCAAAGTGGGCTGGTCCAGGTGAGTTATATAGTGGTGTCTGGGATCAAAGTGGGCTGGTCCAGTTGAGTTATATAGTGGTGTCTGGGGTCAACATCAACATGGGCTGGTCCATGTGAGTTATATAGTGGTGTCTGGGGTCAACATCAACGTGGGCTGGTCCAGGTGAGTTATATAGTGGTGTCTGGGGTCAACATGGGCTGGTCCAGGTGAGTTATATAGTGGTGTCTGGGGTCAACATAAACATGGGCTGGTCCAGGTGAGGTATATAGTGGTGTCTGGGGTCAACGTGGGCTGGTCCAGGTGAGTTATATAGTGGTGTCTGGGGTCAACGTGGGCTGGTCCAGGTGAGTTATACAGTGGTGTCTGGGGTCAGCGTGGGCTGGTCCAGGCGAGTTATATTGTGGTGTCTGGGGTCAACGTGGGCTGTTCCAGGTGAGTTATATAGTGGTGTCTGGGGTCAACATCAACGCGGGCTGGTCCAGGTGAGTTATATAGTGGTGTCTGGGGTCAAAGTGGGCTGGTCCAGGTGAGTTATATAGTGGTGTCTGGGGTCAAAGTGGGCTGGTCCAGGTGAGTTATATAGTGGTGTCTGGGGTCAACATCAACATGGGCTGGTCCATGTGAGTTATATAGTGGTGTCTGGGGTCAACATCAACGTGGGCTGGTCCATGTGAGTTATATAGTGTTGTCTGGGGTCAACGTGGGCTGGTCCAGGTGAGTTATATAGTGGTGTCTGGGGTCAATGTGGGCTGGTCCAGGTGAGTTATATAGTGGTGTCTGGGGTCAACGTGTGCTGGTCCAGGTGAGTTATATAGTGGTGTCTGGGGTCAACGTGGGCTGGTCCAGGTGAGTTATATAGTGGTGTCTGGGGTCAGCGTGGGCTGGTCCAGGTGAGTTATATTGTGGTGTCTGGGGTCAATATCAACGTGGGCTGGTCCAGGTGAGTTATATAGTGGTGTCTGGGGTCAACGTGGGCTGGTCCAGGTGAGTTATATAGTGGTGTCTGGGGTCAACATCAACGTGGGCTGGTCCAGGTGAGTTATATAGTGGTGTCTGGGGTCAACATCAACGTTGGCTGGTCCAGGTGAGTTATATAGTGGTTTCTGGGGTCAACATCAACGTGGGCTGGTCCAGGTAAGTTATATAGTGGTGTCTGGGGTCAATGTGGGCTGGTCCAGGTGAGTTATATAGGGGTGTCTGGGGTCAACATCAACATGGGCTGGTCCAGGTGAGTTATATTGTGGTGTCTGGGGTCAACATCAACGTGGGCTGGTCCAGGTGAGTTATATAGTGGTGTCTGGGGTCAACATGGGCTGGTCCAGGTGAGTTATATAGTGGTGTCTGTCTGGGGTCAACATGGGCTGGTCCAGGTAAGTTATAGTGTGGTGTCTGGGGTCAACATGGGCTGGTCCAGGTGAGTTATATAGTGGTGTCTGGGATCAACGTGGGCTGGTCCAGGTGAGTTATATAGTGGTGTCTGGGGTCAACATCAACGTGGGGTGGTCCAGGTAAGTTATAGTGTGGTGTCTGGGGTCAACATGGGCTGGTCCAGGTGAGTTATATAGTGGTGTCTGGGGTCAACGTGGGCTGGTCCAGGTGAGTTATATAGTGGTGTCTGGGGTCAACATGGGCTGGTCCAGGTGAGTTATATAGTGGTGTCTGGGGTCAACATCAACATGGGCTGGTCCAGGTGAGTTATATAGTAGTGTCTCGGGTCAACATCAACGTGGGCTGGTCCAGGTAAGTTATAGTGTGGTGTCTGGAGTCAACATGGGCTGGTCCACGTGAGTTATATAGTGGTGTCTGGGGTCAACATGGGCTGGTCCAGGTGAGTTATATAGTGGTGTCTGGGGTCAACATCAACGTGGGCTGGTCCAGTTGAGTTATATAGTGGTGTCTGGGGTCAACATCAACGTGGGCTGGTCCAGGTGAGTTATATAGTGGTGTCTGGGGTGAACGTGGGCTGGTCCAGGTGAGTTATATAGTGGTGTCTGGCGTCAACATCAATGTGGGCTGGTCCAGGTGAGTTATATAGATGTGTCTGGGTCAACATCAACATGGGCTGGTCCAGGTGAGTTATATAGTGGTGTCTTGGGTCAACATGGGCTGGTCCAGGTGAGTTATATAGTGGTGTCTGGGGTCAACATCAACGTGGGCTGGTCCAGTTGAGTTATATAGTGGTGTCTGGGGTCAACATCAACGTGGGCTGGTCCAGGTGAGTTATATAGTGGTGTCTGGGGTCAACATCAATGTGGGCTGGTCCAGGTGAGTTATATAGTGGTGTCTGGGGTCAACATCAACATGGGCTGGTCCAGGTGAGTTATATAGTGGTGTCTGGGGTCAACATGGGCTGGTCCAGGTGAGTTATATAGTGGTGTCTGGGGTCAACATCAACGTGGGCTGGTCCAGTTGAGTTATATAGTGGTGTCTGGGGTCAACATCAACGTGGGCTGGTCCAGGTGAGTTATATAGTGGTGTCTGGGGTCAACATCAACATGGGCTGGTCCAGGTGGGTTATATAGTGGTGTCTGGGGTCAACATCAATATGGGCTGGTCCAGGTGAGTTATATAGTGGTGTCTTGGGTCAACGTGGGCTGGTCCAGGTGAGTTATATAGTGCTGTCTGGGGTCAACATCAACGTGGTCTGGTCCAGGTGAGTTATATAGATGTGTCTGGGGTCAACATCAACATGGGCTGGTCCAGGTGATTTATATAGTGGTGTCTGGGGTCAACGTGGGCTGGTCCAGGTGAGTTATATAGTGGTGTCTGGGGTCAACATCAACGTGGGCTGGTCCAGGTGAGTTATATAGTGGTGTCTGCGGTCAACATCAACGTGGGCTGGTCCAGGTGAGTTATATAGTGGTGTCTGGGGTCAACGTGGGCTGGTCCAAGTGAGTTATATAGTGTTGTCTGGGGTCAACATCAACGTGGGCTGGTCCAGGTGAGTTATATAGTGGTGTCTGGGGTCAACATGGGCTGGTCCAGGTGAGTTATATAGTGTGTCTGGGTTCAACATGGGCTGGTCCAGGTGAGTTATATAGTGGTGTCTGGGGTCAACATGGGCTGGTCCAGGTGAGTTATATAGTGGTGTCTGGGTTCAACGTGGGCTGGTCCAGGTGAGTTCTATAGTGGTGTCTGGGGTCAACATGGGCTGGTCCAGGTGAGTTATATAGTGGTGTCTGGGGTCAACGTGGGCTGGTCCAGGTGAGTTATAGTGTTTAGTTTAGTATGACCATTAGAGGTGTATTACCACTCATTACCACGAGAGGTCAGGCTAAACCTGAGACTGGTGTAGTACCACTCATAACCACTAGAGGTCAGGCTAAACCTGAGACTGGTGTAGTAACACTCATAACCACTAGAGGTCATACTAAACCTGAGACTGGTGTAGTACCACTCATAACCACTAGAGGACATACTAAACCTGAGACTGGTGTAGTACCACTCATAACCACTAGAGGACATACTAAACCTGAAACTGGCGTAGTACCACTCATAACCACTAGAGGTCAGGCTAAACCTGAGACTGGTGTAGTAACACTCATAACCACTAGAGGTCATACTAAACCTGAGACTGGTGTAGTACCACTCATAACCACTAGAGGTCATACTAGACCTGAGGCGGGTGTAGTACCACTCATAACCACTAGAGGCCATGCTAAACCCGAGAATGGTGTAGTACTTCTCCTAACCACTAGAGGACATACTAAACCTGAGATTGGTGTACTACCACTCATAACCACTAGAGGACATACTAAACCTGAGACTGGTGTAGTACCACTCATAACCACAAAAGGTCCTACTAAACCTGAGACTGGTGTACTACCACTCATAACCACTAGAGGACATACTAAACCTGAGACTGGTGTAGTACCACTCATAACCACTAGAGGACATACTAAACCTGCGACTGGTGTAGTACCACTCATAACCACTAGAGGCCATGCTAAACCTGAGACAGTGTGAACTCCCACCTCAGTGTGACTTGTAGATGGGGTTTTAGAATGTGGTGACACCTGTATTTTCCTCTCAAGTCATTTGTTCAGGAACCAGTCATGAAGTCGCCCCACTCTTCAATGGAAGTGTAAGTTTAAACCCTGCATTAGATCACTGGTTGTAATCTCTCCTCAGGGTCCCCAGACATCTATATACTATAACACTAGTCTAGTTTAACCCTCCATTAGATCACTGGTTGTAACCTCTCCTCAGGGTCCCCTGACGTCTATATACTATAACACTAGTCTAGTTTAACCCTCCATTAGACAACATAACACTAATCTGTAAGATTATATAGTAGACCAGGACCTATAGGGAATACAGTGGACCAGGACCTATAGGGAATATAGTGGACCAGGACCTATAGGGAATATAGTGGACCAGGACCTATAGGGAATATAGTGGACCAGGACCTATAGGGAATATAGTAGACCAGGACCTATAGGGAATACAGTGGACCAGGACCTATAGGGAATATAGTGGACCAGGACCTATAGGGAATATAGTGGACCAGGACCTATAGGGAATATAGTGGACCAGGACCTATATGGAATATAGTAGACCAGGACCTATAGGGAATACAGTGGACCAGGACCTATAGGGAATATAGTGGACCAGGACCTATAGGGAATATAGTGGACCAGGACCTATAGGGAATATAGTGGACCAGGACCTATAGGGAATATAGTGGACCAGGACCTATAGGGAATATAGGGGACCAGGACCTATAGGGAATATAGTGGACCAGGACCTATAGGGAATATAGTAGACCAGGACCTATAGGGAATATAGTGGACCAGGACCTATAGGGAATATAGTGGACCAGGACCTATAGGGAATATAGGGGACCAGGACCTATAGGGAATATAGTGGACCAGGATCTATAGGGAATATAGTAGACCAGGACCTATAGGGAATATAGTGGACCAGGACCTATAGGGAATATAGTGGACCAGGACCTATAGGGAATATAGTAGACCAGGACCTATAGGGAATATAGTGGACCAGGACCTATAGGGAATATAGTGGATCAGGGCCTATAGGGAATATAGTGGACCAGGACCTATAGGGAATATTGTGGACCAGGACCTATAGGGAATATAGTGGACCAGGACCTATAGGGAATACAGTGGACCAGGATCTATAGGGAATATCGTGGACCAGGACCTATAGGGAATATAGTGGACCAGGACCTATAGGGAATACAGTGGACCAGGATCTATAAGGAATATAGTGGACAAGGACCTATAGGGAATATAGTGGATCAGGGCCTATAGGGAATATAGTGGACCAGGACCTATAGGGAATATAGTGGACCAGGACCTATAGGGAATATAGTGGACCAGGACCTATAGGGAATATAGTGGACCAGGACCTATAGGGAATATAGTGGACCAGGACCTATAGGGAATATAGTGGACCAGGACCTATAGGGAATATAGTGGACCAGGACCTATAGGGAATATAGTAGACCAGGACCTATAGGGAATATAGTAGACCAGGACCTATAGGGAATACAGTGGACCAGGACCTATAGGGAATATAGTGGACCAGGACCTATAGGGAATATAGTGGACCAGGACCTATAGGGAATATAGGGGACCAGGACCTATAGGGAATATAGTAGACCAGGACCTATAGGGAATACAGTGGACCAGGACCTATAGGGAATATAGTGGACCAGGACATATAGGGAATATAGTGGACCAGGACCTATAGGGAATATAGTGGACCAGGACCTATAGGGAATACAGTGGACCAGGACCTATAGGGAATATAGTGGACCAGGACCTATAGGGAATATAGTGGACCAGGACCTATAGGGAATATAGTGGACCAGGACCTATATGGAATATAGTAGACCAGGACCTATAGGGAATACAGTGGACCAGGACCTATAGGGAATATAGTGGACCAGGACCTATAGGGAATATAGTGGACCAGGACCTATAGGGAATATAGTGGACCAGGACCTATAGGGAATATAGTGGACCAGGACCTATAGGGAATATAGGGGACCAGGACCTATAGGGAATATAGTGGACCAGGACCTATAGGGAATATAGTAGACCAGGACCTATAGGGAATATAGTGGACCAGGACCTATAGGGAATATAGTGGACCAGGACCTATAGGGAATATAGGGGACCAGGACCTATAGGGAATATAGTGGACCAGGATCTATAGGGAATATAGTAGACCAGGACCTATAGGGAATATAGTGGACCAGGACCTATAGGGAATATAGTGGACCAGGACATATAGGGAATATAGTAGACCAGGACCTATAGGGAATATAGTGGACCAGGACCTATAGGGAATATAGTGGATCAGGGCCTATAGGGAATATAGTGGACCAGGACCTATAGGGAATATTGTGGACCAGGACCTATAGGGAATATAGTGGACCAGGACCTATAGGGAATACAGTGGACCAGGATCTATAGGGAATATCGTGGACCAGGACCTATAGGGAATATAGTGGACCAGGACCTATAGGGAATACAGTGGACCAGGATCTATAGGGAATATAGTGGACAAGGACCTATAGGGAATATAGTGGATCAGGGCCTATAGGGAATATAGTGGACCAGGACCTATAGGGAATATAGTGGACCAGGACCTATAGGGAATATAGTGGACCAGGACCTATAGGGAATATAGTGGACCAGGACCTATAGGGAATATAGTGGACCAGGACCTATAGGGAATATAGGCGACCAGGACCTATAGGGAATATAGTGCCCTATAGTGGACCAGGACCTATAGGGAATACAGTGGACCAGGATCTATAGGGAATATAGTGGACCAGGACCTATAGGGAATATAGTGGACTAGGACCTATAGGGAATATAGTGGACCAGGACCTATAGGGAATATAGTGGACCAGGACCTATAGGGAATATAGTGCCCTATAGTGGACCAGGACCTATAGGGAATATAGTGGACCAGGACCTATAGGGAATATAGATCCTGTAGTGGACCAGGACCTATATGGAATATAGTGGACCAGGACCTATAGGGAATATAGTGGACCAGGACCTATAGGGAATATAGTGGACCAGGACCTATAGGGAATATAGTGGACCAGGACCTATAGGGAATATAGGGGACCAGGACCTATAGGGAATATAGTGGACCAGGACCTATAGGGAATATAGTAGACCAGGACCTATAGGGAATATAGTGGACCAGGACCTATAGGGAATATAGTGGACCAGGACCTATAGGGAATATAGGGGACCAGGACCTATAGGGAATATAGTGGACCAGGATCTATAGGGAATATAGTAGACCAGGACCTATAGGGAATATAGTGGACCAGGACCTATAGGGAATATAGTGGACCAGGACCTATAGGGAATATAGTAGACCAGGACCTATAGGGAATATAGTGGACCAGGACCTATAGGGAATATAGTGGATCAGGGCCTATAGGGAATATAGTGGACCAGGACCTATAGGGAATATTGTGGACCAGGACCTATAGGGAATATAGTGGACCAGGACCTATAGGGAATACAGTGGACCAGGATCTATAGGGAATATCGTGGACCAGGACCTATAGGGAATATAGTGGACCAGGACCTATAGGGAATACAGTGGACCAGGATCTATAGGGAATATAGTGGACAAGGACCTATAGGGAATATAGTGGATCAGGGCCTATAGGGAATATAGTGGACCAGGACCTATAGGGAATATAGTGGACCAGGACCTATAGGGAATATAGTGGACCAGGACCTATAGGGAATATAGTGGACCAGGACCTATAGGGAATATAGTGGACCAGGACCTATAGGGAATATAGGCGACCAGGACCTATAGGGAATATAGTGCCCTATAGTGGACCAGGACCTATAGGGAATACAGTGGACCAGGATCTATAGGGAATATAGTGGACCAGGACCTATAGGGAATATAGTGGACTAGGACCTATAGGGAATATAGTGGACCAGGACCTATAGGGAATATAGTGGACCAGGACCTATAGGGAATATAGTGCCCTATAGTGGACCAGGACCTATAGGGAATATAGTGGACCAGGACCTATAGGGAATATAGATCCTGTAGTGGACCAGGACCTATATGGAATATAGTGGACCAGGACCTATAGGGAATATAGTGGACCAGGACCTATAGGGAATATAGTGGACCAGGACCTATAGGGAATATAGTGGACCAGGACCTATAGGGAATATAGTGGACCAGGACCTATAGGGAATATAGGGGACCAGGACCTATAGGGAATATAGTGGACCAGGACCTATAGGGAATATAGTAGACCAGGACATATAGGGAATATAGTGGACCAGGACCTATAGGGAATATAGTGGACCAGGACCTATAGGGAATATAGGGGACCAGGACCTATAGGGAATATAGTGGACCAGGATCTATAGGGAATATAGTAGACCAGGACCTATAGGGAATATAGTGGACCAGGACCTATAGGGAATACAGTGGACCAGGATCTATAGGGAATATAGTGGACAAGGACCTATAGGGAATATAGTGGATCAGGGCCTATAGGGAATATAGTGGACCAGGACCTATAGGGAATATAGTGGACCAGGACCTATAGGGAATATAGTGGACCAGGACCTATAGGGAATATAGTGGACCAGGACCTATAGGGAATATAGTGGACCAGGACCTATAGGGAATATAGGCGACCAGGACCTATAGGGAATATAGTGCCCTATAGTGGACCAGGACCTATAGGGAATTACAGTGGACCAGGATCTATAGGGAATATAGTGGACCAGGACCTATAGGGAATATAGTGGACTAGGACCTATAGGGAATATAGTGGACCAGGACCTATAGGGAATATAGTGGACCAGGACCTATAGGGAATATAGTGCCCTATAGTGGACCAGGACCTATAGGGAATATAGTGGACCAGGACCTATAGGGAATATAGATCCTGTAGTGGACCAGGACCTATATGGAATATAGTGGACCAGGACCTATAGGGAATATAGTGGACCAGGACCTATAGGGAATATAGTGGACCAGGACCTATAGGGAATATAGTGGACCAGGACCTATAGGGAATATAGTGGACCAGGACCTATAGGGAATATAGGGGACCAGGACCTATAGGGAATATAGTGGACCAGGACCTATAGGGAATATAGTAGACCAGGACATATAGGGAATATAGTGGACCAGGACCTATAGGGAATATAGTGGACCAGGACCTATAGGGAATATAGGGGACCAGGACCTATAGGGAATATAGTGGACCAGGATCTATAGGGAATATAGTAGACCAGGACCTATAGGGAATATAGTGGACCAGGACCTATAGGAAATATAGTGGACCAGGACCTATAGGGAATATAGTAGACCAGGACCTATAGGGAATATAGTGGACCAGGACCTATAGGGAATATAGTGGATCAGGGCCTATAGGGAATATAGTGGACCAGGACCTATAGGGAATATTGTGGACCAGGACCTATAGGGAATATAGTGGACCAGGACCTGTAGGGAATACAGTGGACCAGGATCTATAGGGAATATCGTGGACCAGGACCTATAGGGAATATAGTGGACCAGGACCTATAGGGAATACAGTGGACCAGGATCTATAGGGAATATAGTGGACAAGGACCTATAGGGAATATAGTGGATCAGGGCCTATAGGGAATATAGTGGACCAGGACCTATAGGGAATATAGTGGACCAGGACCTATAGGGAATATAGTGGACCAGGACCTATAGGGAATATAGTGGACCAGGACCTATAGGGAATATAGTGGACCAGGACCTATAGGGAATATAGGCGACCAGGACCTATAGGGAATATAGTGCCCTATAGTGGACCAGGACCTATAGGGAATACAGTGGACCAGGATCTATAGGGAATATAGTGGACCAGGACCTATAGGGAATATAGTGGACCAGGACCTATAGGGAATATAGTGCCCTATAGTGGACCAGGACCTATAGGGAATATAGTGGACCAGGACCTATAGGGAATATAGTGGACCAGGACCTATAGGGAATATAGGGGACCAGGACCTATAGGGAATATAGTGGACCAGGATCTATAGGGAATATAGTAGACCAGGACCTATAGGGAATATAGTGGACCAGGACCTATAGGGAATATAGTGGACCAGGACCTATAGGGAATATAGTAGACCAGGACCTATAGGGAATATAGTGGACCAGGACCTATAGGGAATATAGTGGATCAGGGCCTATAGGGAATATAGTGGACCAGGACCTATAGGGAATATTGTGGACCAGGACCTATAGGGAATATAGTGGACCAGGACCTATAGGGAATACAGTGGACCAGGATCTATAGGGAATATCGTGGACCAGGACCTATAGGGAATATAGTGGACCAGGACCTATAGGGAATACAGTGGACCAGGATCTATAGGGAATATAGTGGACAAGGACCTATAGGGAATATAGTGGATCAGGGCCTATAGGGAATATAGTGGACCAGGACCTATAGGGAATATAGTGGACCAGGACCTATAGGGAATATAGTGGACCAGGACCTATAGGGAATATAGTGGACCAGGACCTATAGGGAATATAGTGGACCAGGACCTATAGGGAATATAGGCGACCAGGACCTATAGGGAATATAGTGCCCTATAGTGGACCAGGACCTATAGGGAATACAGTGGACCAGGATCTATAGGGAATATAGTGGACCAGGACCTATAGGGAATATAGTGGACTAGGACCTATAGGGAATATAGTGGACCAGGACCTATAGGGAATATAGTGGACCAGGACCTATAGGGAATATAGTGCCCTATAGTGGACCAGGACCTATAGGGAATATAGTGGACCAGGACCTATAGGGAATATAGATCCTGTAGTGGACCAGGACCTATATGGAATATAGTGGACCAGGACCTATAGGGAATATAGTGGACCAGGACCTATAGGGAATATAGTGGACCAGGACCTATAGGGAATATAGTGGACCAGGACCTATAGGGAATATAGTGGACCAGGACCTATAGGGAATATAGGGGACCAGGACCTATAGGGAATATAGTGGACCAGGACCTATAGGGAATATAGTAGACCAGGACATATAGGGAATATAGTGGACCAGGACCTATAGGGAATATAGTGGACCAGGACCTATAGGGAATATAGGGGACCAGGACCTATAGGGAATATAGTGGACCAGGATCTATAGGGAATATAGTAGACCAGGACCTATAGGGAATATAGTGGACCAGGACCTATAGGGAATACAGTGGACCAGGATCTATAGGGAATATAGTGGACAAGGACCTATAGGGAATATAGTGGATCAGGGCCTATAGGGAATATAGTGGACCAGGACCTATAGGGAATATAGTGGACCAGGACCTATAGGGAATATAGTGGACCAGGACCTATAGGGAATATAGTGGACCAGGACCTATAGGGAATATAGTGGACCAGGACCTATAGGGAATATAGGCGACCAGGACCTATAGGGAATATAGTGCCCTATAGTGGACCAGGACCTATAGGGAATTACAGTGGACCAGGATCTATAGGGAATATAGTGGACCAGGACCTATAGGGAATATAGTGGACTAGGACCTATAGGGAATATAGTGGACCAGGACCTATAGGGAATATAGTGGACCAGGACCTATAGGGAATATAGTGCCCTATAGTGGACCAGGACCTATAGGGAATATAGTGGACCAGGACCTATAGGGAATATAGATCCTGTAGTGGACCAGGACCTATATGGAATATAGTGGACCAGGACCTATAGGGAATATAGTGGACCAGGACCTATAGGGAATATAGTGGACCAGGACCTATAGGGAATATAGTGGACCAGGACCTATAGGGAATATAGTGGACCAGGACCTATAGGGAATATAGGGGACCAGGACCTATAGGGAATATAGTGGACCAGGACCTATAGGGAATATAGTAGACCAGGACATATAGGGAATATAGTGGACCAGGACCTATAGGGAATATAGTGGACCAGGACCTATAGGGAATATAGGGGACCAGGACCTATAGGGAATATAGTGGACCAGGATCTATAGGGAATATAGTAGACCAGGACCTATAGGGAATATAGTGGACCAGGACCTATAGGAAATATAGTGGACCAGGACCTATAGGGAATATAGTAGACCAGGACCTATAGGGAATATAGTGGACCAGGACCTATAGGGAATATAGTGGATCAGGGCCTATAGGGAATATAGTGGACCAGGACCTATAGGGAATATTGTGGACCAGGACCTATAGGGAATATAGTGGACCAGGACCTGTAGGGAATACAGTGGACCAGGATCTATAGGGAATATCGTGGACCAGGACCTATAGGGAATATAGTGGACCAGGACCTATAGGGAATACAGTGGACCAGGATCTATAGGGAATATAGTGGACAAGGACCTATAGGGAATATAGTGGATCAGGGCCTATAGGGAATATAGTGGACCAGGACCTATAGGGAATATAGTGGACCAGGACCTATAGGGAATATAGTGGACCAGGACCTATAGGGAATATAGTGGACCAGGACCTATAGGGAATATAGGCGACCAGGACCTATAGGGAATATAGGCGACCAGGACCTATAGGGAATATAGTGCCCTATAGTGGACCAGGACCTATAGGGAATACAGTGGACCAGGATCTATAGGGAATATAGTGGACCAGGACCTATAGGGAATATAGTGGACCAGGACCTATAGGGAATATAGTGCCCTATAGTGGACCAGGACCTATAGGGAATATAGTGGACCAGGACCTATAGGGAATATAGATCCTGTAGTGGACCAGGACCTATATGGAATATAGTGGACCAGGACCTATAGGGAATATAGTGGACCAGGACCTATAGGGAATATAGTGGACCAGGACCTATAGGGAATATAGTGGACCAGGACCTATAGGGAATATAGTGGACCAGGACCTATAGGGAATACAGTGGACCAGGACCTATAGGGAATATAGTGGACCAGGACCTATAGGGAATATAGTGGACCAGGACCTATAGGGAATATAGTGGACCAGGTCCTATAGGGAATATAGTGGACCAGGACCTACAGGGAATATAGTGGACCAGGACCTACAGGGAATAGAGTGCCCTATAGTGGACCAGGACCGATAGGGAATATAGTGGACCAGGACCTATAGAGAATAGAGTGGACCAGGACCTATAGGGAATATAGTGGACCAGGTCATATAGGGAATATAGTGGACTGCCTTATTATTATTCGACCATGATGGTCATTTATGAACATTTGAACATCTTGGCCATGTTCTGTTAAAAATCCACCCGGCACAGCCAGAAGAGGACTGTCCACCCCAAATATGCTCTCTCTAATTCTCTCTTTCTTTCTCTCTCTCGGAGGATCTGAGCCCTAGGATCATGCCCAAGGACTACCTGACATGATGACTCCTTGCTGTCCCCAGTCCATCTGACCGTGCTGCTGCTCCAGTTTCTACTGTTCTGCCTTATTATTATACGACCATGCTGGTCATTTATGAACATTCGAACATCTTGGCCATGTTCTGTTATAATCTCCACCCGGCACAGCCAGAAGAAGACTGGCCACCCCTCATAGCCTGGTTCCTCTCTAGGTTTCTTCCTAGGTTTTGGCCTTTCTAGGGAGTTTTTCCTAGCCACCGTGCTTCTACACCTACATTGCTTGCTGTTTGGGGTTTTAGGCTGGGTTTCTGTACAGCACTTTGAGATATCAGCTGATGTACGAAGGGCTATATAAATAAATTTGATTTGATTTGATTTGATTTGATTTGGACCAGGACCTATAGGGAATAATGTGCCCTATAGTGGACCAGGACCTATAGAGAATAGAGTGGACCAGGTCTGGACCGCTGTAGAGGGGTTTTGAGTGCTTTACTGGTACCGCTGAAGAGGGGTTTAGAGTGCTGTACTGGTACCACTGTAGAGGGGTTTAGAGTGCTGTACTGGTACCACTATAGAGGGGTTTAGAGTGCTGTACTGGTACCTCTGGACCACTATAGAGGGGTTTAGAGTACTGTACTGGTACCGCTGTAGAGGGGTTTAGAGTGCTGTACTGGTACCTCTGGACCACTGTAGAGGGGTTAGAGTGCTGTACTGGTACCGCTGTAGAGGGGTTTAGAGTGCTGTACTGGTACCTCTGGACCACTGTAGAGGGGTTTAGAGTGCTGTACTGGTACCTCTGTAGAGGGGTTTAGAGTACTGTACTGGTACCGCTGTAGAGGGCTTTAGAGTGCTGTACTGGTACCTCTGTAGAGGGGTTTAGAGTACTGTACTGGTACCTCTGTAGAGGGGTTTAGAGTGCTGTACTGGTACCTCTGTAGAGGAGTTTAGAGTGCTGTACTGGTACCTCTGGACTGCTGTAGAGGGGTTTAGAGTGCTGTACTGGTACCTCTGGACTGCTGTAGAGGGGTTTAGAGTGCTGTACTGGTACCTCTGGACCACTATAGAGGAGTTTAGAGTTATGTACTGGTACCACTATAGAGGGGTTTAGAGTGCTGTACTGGTACCATTATGGAGGGGTTTAGAGTGCTTTACTGGTACCACTGTAGAGGGGTTTAGAGTGCTGTACTGGTACCACTATAGAGGGGTTTAGAGTGCTTTACTGGTACCACTGTAGAGGGGTTTAAAGTGCTGTACTGGTACCACTATAGAGGGGTTTAGAGTGCTTTACTGGTACCACTGTAGAGGGGTTTAGAGTGCTGTACTGGTACCACTGTAGAGGGGTTTAGAGTGCTTTACTGGTACCACTATAGAGGGGTTTAGAGTGCTTTACTGGTACCACTATAGAGGGGTTTAGAGTGCTGTACTGGTACCTCTGGACTGCTGTATAGGGGTTTAGAGTGCTGTACTGGTACCACTATAGAAGGGTTTAGAGTGCTGTACTGGTACCTCTGGACTGCTATAGAGGGGTTTAGAGTGCTGTACTGGTACCACTGTAGAGGGGTTTAGAGTGCTGTACTGGTACCACTATAGAGGGGTTTAGAGTGCTGTACTGGTACCTCTGGACTGCTATAGAGGGGTTTAGAGTGCTGTACTGGTACCACTATAGAGGGGTTTAGAGTGCTTTACTGGTACCACTATAGAGGGGTTTAGAGTGCTGTACTGGTACCTCTGTAGAGGGGTTTAGAGTGCTTTACTGGTACCACTGTAGAGGGGTTTAGAGTGCTGTACTGGTACCTCTGGACCACTGTAGAGGGGTTTAGAGTGCTGTACTGGTACCACTGTAGAGGGGTTTAGAGTGTTGTACTGGTACCTCTGTAGAGGGGTTTAGAGTGCTGTACTGGTACCTCTGGACCACTGTAGAGGGGTTTAGAGTACTGCACTGGTACCGCTGTAGAGGGGTTTAGAGTGCTGTACTGGTACCTCTGGACCTCTGTAGAGGGGTTTAGAGTGCTGTACTGGTACCTCTGTAGAGGGGTTTAGAGTGCTGTACTGGTACCGCTGTAGAGGGGTTTAGAGTGCTGTACTGGTACCTCTGTAGAGGGGTTTAGAGTACTGTACTGGTACCGCTGTAGAGTGCTTTAGAGTGCTGTACTGGTACCTCTGTAGAGGGGTTTAGAGTACTGTACTGGTACCTCTGTAGAGGGGTTTAGAGTGCTGTACTGGTACCTCTGTAGAGGAGTTTAGAGTGCTGTACTGGTACCTCTGGACTGCTGTAGAGGGGTTTAGAGTGCTGTACTGGTACCTCTGGACTGCTATAGAGGGGTTTAGAGTGCTGTACTGGTACCTCTGGACCACTATAGAGGAGTTTAGAGTTATGTACTGGTACCACTATAGAGGGGTTTAGAGTGCTGTACTGGTACCATTATGGAGGGGTTTAGAGTGCTTTACTGGTACCACTGTAGAGGGGTTTAGAGTGCTGTACTGGTACCACTATAGAGGGGTTTAGAGTGCTTTACTGGTACCACTGTAGAGGGGTTTAGAGTGCTGTACTGGTACCACTGTAGAGGGGTTTAGAGTGCTTTACTGGTACCACTATAGAGGGGTTTAGAGTGCTGTACTGGTACCTCTGGACTGCTGTATAGGGGTTTAGAGTGCTGTACTGGTACCACTATAGAAGGGTTTAGAGTGCTTTACTGGTACCACTGTAGAGGGGTTTAGAGTGCTGTACTGGTACCACTATAGAGGGGTTTAGAGTGCTGTACTGGTACCTCTGGACTGCTATAGAGGGGTTTAGAGTGCTGTACTGGTACCACTATAGAGGGGTTTAGAGTGCTTTACTGGTACCACTATAGAGGGGTTTAGAGTGCTGTACTGGTACCTCTGTAGAGGGGTTTAGAGTGCTTTACTGGTACCACTATAGAGGGGTTTAGAGTGCTGTACTGGTACCTCTGGACTGCTTTATAGGGGTTTAGAGTGCTGTACTGGTACCACTATAGAGGGGTTTAGAGTGCTGTACTGGTACCACTATAGAGGGGTTTAGAGTGCTGTACTGGTACCACTGTAGAGGGGTTTAGAGTGCTGTACTGGTACCTCTGGACCACTGTAGAGGGGTTTAGAGTGCTGTACTGGTACCACTGTAGAGGGGTTTAGAGTGTTGTACTGGTACCTCTGTAGAGGGGTTTAGAGTGCTGTACTGGTACCTCTGGACCACTGTAGAGGGGTTTAGAGTACTGTACTGGTACCGCTGTAGAGGGGTTTAGAGTGCTGTACTGGTACCTCTGGACCTCTGTAGAGGGGTTTAGAGTGCTGTACTGGTACCTCTGTAGAGGGGTTTAGAGTGCTGTACTGGTACCACTGTATGGGGGTTTAGAGTGCTGTACTGGTACCTCTGTAGAGGGGTTTAGAGTACTGTACTGGTACCACTGTAGAGGGGTTTAGAGTGCTGTACTGGTACCTCTGTAGAGGAGTTTAGAGTGCTGTACTGGTACCTCTGGACCACTATAGAGGAGTTTAGAGTGCTGTTCTGGTACCTCTGGACCACTATAGAGGGGTTTAGAGTGCTGTACTGGTACCTCTGTAGAGGGGTTTAGAGTGCTTTACTGGTACCACTGTAGAGGGGTTTAGAGTGCTGTACTGGTACCACTATAGAGGGGTTTAGAGTGCTGTACGGGTACCTCTGGACCACTATAGAGGGGTTTAGAGTGCTGTACTGGTACCTCTGTAGAGGGGTTTAGAGTGCTTTACTGGTACCACTATAGAGGGGTTTAGAGTGCTGTACTGGTACCACTATAGAGGGGTTTAGAGTGCTTTACTGGTACCACTATAGAGGGGTTTAGAGTGCTGTACTGGTACCTCTGTAGAGGGGTTTAGAGTGCTGTACTGGTACCACTATAGAGGGGTTTAGAGTGCTGTACTGGTACCTCTGGACCTCTGTAGAGGGGTTTAGAGTGCTGTACTGGTACCTCTGGACCACTGTAGAGGGGTTTATAGTGCTGTTCACACCAATAGGAGCAGGGATTGTGGACCCAGTCAGTGTAGATGGGTTCAGGGTCAAGAGACCAGAGGGTGATCCTGGAGTCAGATGGAGTGGGTCTGGAGCAATCTGCTTTCACGTCTGTTTGGTACTGTGCTGCCAGAACCCACAGTATGACAGATCAGACACAGGTTCTGTACAAAAACCCACCAACACAATCAAACATTAAGACCCCAAGAGACAGATTGTCACAGCTCCACACCATCATTAAGACTCATTAAGACACCAAGAGACAGATTGTCACAGCTCCACACACTGTCAATGGCCTTCTGGGCCATGATGAAACAGTATGTTTCGATGTGGTGTTATTGACTGGTCTCAGTACCAG
Organism: Oncorhynchus kisutch; assembly: GCF_002021735.2. Taxonomy (NCBI): domain Eukaryota; kingdom Metazoa; phylum Chordata; class Actinopteri; order Salmoniformes; family Salmonidae; genus Oncorhynchus; species Oncorhynchus kisutch. Next base: position 4,110,127 of record NC_034187.2, read on the forward strand.
TCTCTCTAGCTAACGTTCCTCTCCTTGCCTCTCTTTGTCTTTACCAAATACAATGACATGGCGTACAGGGAGTGGATTAGCTAAATCCAGACTGGGACCCAGGCTAAATCCGGACTGGGACCCAGGCTAAATCAAGACTGGTACCCAGGCTACATCCAGACTGCTACCCAGGCTAAATCAAGACTGCTACCCAGGCTAAATCAAGACTAGTATACAGGATTTATCAAGACTGGTACCGAGGCTAAATAAAGACTGGTACCCAGGCTAAATGCAGACTGGTACCCAGGCTAAATGCAGACTGGTACCCAGGGTAAATCAAGACTGGTACCCAGGCTAAATCAAGACTGGTACCCAGGCTAAATCCAGACTGGGACCCAGGCTAAATCCAGACTGGGACCCAGGATAAGTCAAGACTGGGACCCAGGCTAAATCAAGACTGGGACCCAGGCTAAATCCAGACTGGGAGCCAGGCTAAATCCAGACTGGGACCCAGGCTAAATCCAGACTGGTACCCGGGCTAAATCCAGACTGGGACCCAGGCTAAATCCAGACTGGTACCCAGGCTAAATCCAGACTGGGACCCAGGCAAAATCCAGACTGGGACCCAGGCTAAATCCAGACTGGTACCCTGGCTAAATCCAGACTGGTACCTGGGCTAAATCCAGACTGGGACCCAGGCTAAATCCAGACTGGGACCCAGGCTAAATCCAGACTGGGACCCAGGCTAAATCCAGACTGGGACCCAGGCTAGCTATTTAGTCAGTGATTATAGGTACCGTCCTCTTCTACAAGTTCCATTGCTATTACAGTCATCAGAGATGGAGCTATGGGACTCTATTACAGTCATCAGAGATGGAGCTATAGGACTCTATTACAGTCATCAGTGATGGAGCTATAGGACTCTATTACAGTCATCAGAGATGGAGCTATAGGACTCTATTACAGTCATCAGAGATGGAGCTATAGGACTCTATTACAGTCATCAGAGATGGAGCTATAGGACTCTATTACAGTCATCAGAGATGGAGCTATAGGACTCTCTATTACAGTCATCAGAGATGGAGCTATAGGACTCTATTACAGTCATCAGAGATGGAGCTATAGAACTCTATTACAGTCATCAGAGATGGAGCTATAGAAACCTCTTCCACAACACTACATGGAAAAGTAGAATGAACAACCAAACACCGTAGAAGAGAGACTACACTACTTGTCATTTCTTTACAACAGGTTGAACAAACAGCTGTGTGTGTGTGACGGTGACAACATGTGACTCAGAAAGGTCTCTGGGCCTTGTTATGCCAGTTGACATAGAAATGGAACATTATCTGTGGCTGTTGTGTTTGCAGAGAGGAGAGGAGAGGAGAGGAGAGGGGAGGGGAGGGGAGAGGAGAGGGGAGGGGAGAGGAGAGGAGAGGAGAGGAGAGGAGAGGAGAGGAGAGGAGAGGAGAGGAGAGGAGAGGAGAGGAGAGGAGAGGAGAGGAGAGGAGAGGAGAGGAGAGGAGAGGAGAGGAGAGGAGAGGAAGTTTCAGGCTAGGAGAGGAGAGGAGAGGAGAGGAGAGGAGAGGAGAGGAGAGGAGAGGAGAGGAGAGGAGAGGAGATTGCAAAGCTGCAGGTGTGTGTTGCACAGTGTGGGTTGGGTAAAGGTTGTGGTGAGATGGAAGGCTGTTTCTCAGCATCCTGCCTGTGCTTCAGCGCGTTCTCTCTCTGTCACCACATCCTCTCCTCGGCTGTCTCTCTCTTTCTCTCTACCTCCACCTCCACCCCTGCAGAGCTGCAAGGCTCAGTTTCACAACAACCACTAACATACACCACCCCCACTCTTCTATGCGATGGGAGCATCAATTTCCTGTTATAAGGTAGAAATACAGCTATGTGATAATCACCACACTGTTTCTCCCCCAGACCATAAATGTATTTAGCAAAAAGGACAATTTATAACTTATATAGAGCCATTAAACTTGCAGACGTCAACTGAAAGTGTTGAACTGCTGTGAATGTAGCCTGAAACTTCCTTTTGACTCAGAGGGAAATATGATCTGAGCCAGATAAACCCTATCTGGGTCAGATATAACTTTTCCACTTGCGTGTATAGGCCATGAGACCCACGATGCACTGCAGCGCTGCAGAGCATCATGGAAACGTCCTCTCTGTGTGGGCAGGAAGTGGTGAGTTTCTCAGAAACAGGTGTGATACAGACACACAACAGAATGAAAATAACTGAGAGAAAACATCCTCCCTTCATGGGATCAAGCTACTGTTGAAATCACAACTGTGGAGAGAGTTTCTGCTCCAACGAGCTTTGAGTAAATCAACCACCTTGTGATGGATTCAATTATATACATTTGTTAATTTGATAAAGAGTGTGTATTATTGTCAGTTTAAATTATATACATTTGTTAATTTGACAGTATCTATTTTCAGATGAAATATAAACTTGTTAATGTGACAAAGTGTCTATTGTCAGATTAAATGATATACATTTGTTAATTTGACAGTCTATTATTGTCAGAATGGTCATTGCCAAGCCCTTTCCATAAATGATGACATGAGTTCGGTTTCAACATCACTAACTTCTCTCAGCTGGAAATAAGTATCAGAGTCACAATCTGTCATTTACAACTTTACTACTGAGTAAAGAGAGACAGTTTATGTTTTCCAGCTGGTTGATATGGTAAAACTACACACAGGCAAACTAAGGGACAGATCAACATTTACTGGGAGGGGGGGGGGGGCAAATTACATTTGCTCTTCTGCTTGTATTTTCCTAATAAACTATGGTTTGACTTTTGATATTAAGCTAATAAAGTTTGTGAAGGTTTGTGAAGGTTTGTTATGAAGTGGCTTTAATTAAGCTTTAGCTACTGCAGGTCTATGGTACGAAGGCAGCGCATCCCGGCGCTCCAACGGACTCCGACAGTTGGACTTGAGTTGAGGAAGACTGTTTCAGCAGAGCTCCAACGGACTCCGACAGTTGGACTTGAGTTGAGGAAGACTGTTTCAGCAGAGCTCCAACGGACTCTGACAGTTGGACTTGAGTTGAGGAAGACTGTTTCAGCAGAGCTCCAACGGACTCTGACAGTTGGACTTGAGTTGAGGAAGACTGTTTCAGCCCAACCAGAGTAACTCCTATAATCTAACAATATAATACTAATCTTTATACAAAATATTCAGATAGAAAATGTTTGAATTACCCTCCTTCTGTAAGTCTATGTCTGTATAGCAGATGCAGTAGCCATCTAACATAAAGAAATGCATGTGGGTGTCGTAGTTTGCCACGGGCAAATCTCTATCTCTCTGGAGTTATTCTGGCCTAAGCTTCTCTTCCTTTAAATAGGCTACATATATATATACACACTACCGTTCAAAAGTTTGGGGTCACTTAGAAATGTCCTTGTTTTTGAAAGAAAAGCACATTTATGTCCATTAAAATAACATCAAATTGATCAGAAATACAGTGTAGACATTGTTAATGTTGTAAAGGACTATTGTAGCTGAAAACGGCAAATTTTTTAATGAAATATCTATATAGGTGTACAGAGGCCCATTATCAGCAACCATCACTCCTGTGTTCCAATGGCACATTGTGTTAGCTAATCCAAGTTTATCATTTTAAAAGGCTAATTGATCATACTTGATCATTGATCAAGAAAACCCTTTTGCTATTGTGTTAGCACAGCTGAAAACTGTTGGTCTGATTAAAGAAGCAACAAAACTGGCCTTCTTTAAGACTAGTTGAGTATCTGGAGCATCAGCATTTGTAGGTTTGATTACAGACTCAAAATGGCCAGAAACAAATAGCTTTCTTCTGAAACTCGTCAGTCTATTCTTGTTCTGAGAAATGAAGGCTATTCCGTGTGAGTAATTGCCAAGAAACTGAAGATCTCGTACTACTCCCTTCACAGAACAGCGCAAACTGTGTGGGAGGCTCCGGTGCACAACTGAGCAAGAGTACAAGTATTTTAGAGTGTCTAGTTTGAGAAACAAACGCCTCACAAGTCCTCAACTGGCAGCTTCATTAAATAGTACCCGCAAAACACCAGTCTCAACGTCAACAGTGAAGAGGTGACTCCGGGATGCTGGCCTTCTAGGCAGAGTTCCTCTGTCCAGTCTCAACGTCAACAGTGAAGAGGCGACTCCGGGATGCTGGCCTTCTAGGCAGAGTTCCTCTGTCCAGTGTCTGTGTTCTTTTGCCCATCTTTATCTTTTCTTTTTATTGGCCAGTCTGAGATATAGCTTTTTCTTTGCAACTCTGCCTAGAAGGCCAGCATCCCGGAATCGCCTCTTCACTGTTGACGTTGAGACTGGTGTTTTGCGGGTACTACACAGCGTGCCATTGGAACACAGTAGTGATGGTCGCTGATAATGGGCCTCTGTGCATCTATGTAGATATTCCATTAAAACTCAGCCGTTTCCAGCTATAATAGTCATTTACAACATCAACAATGTCTACATTGTATTTCTGATCAATTTGATGTTATTTTAATGTGCTTTTCTTTCAAAAACAAGGACGTTTCTGAGTGACCCCAAACCTTTAAACGGTAGTGTATATATTAAAATGTCATACATACATTTAAGCCTTTACATTCAATGCCCTGATACATTTAATGCTCACATCTCTGACAGCTGAACCGTGAGGGAGACAATGATTGTTTTAGGAAAGTATTTCCCCCCAAAATACAGGCTATAAAGTTGATCATATACTACACATAGAAACACAATGATGCCAGCAGCATACCACCCTGCATCCCACTGCTGGCTTGCTTCTGAAGCTAAGCAGGGTTGGTCCTGGTCAGCAGCATACCACCCTGCATACCACTGCTGGCTTGCTTCTGAAGCTCAGCAGGGTTGGTCCTGGTCAGCAGCATACCACCCTGGATAGCACTGCTGGCTTGCTTCTGAAGCTACACAGGGTTGGTCCTGGTCAGTCCCTGGATGGGAGACCAGATGCTGCTGGAGGTGATGTTGGAGGGCCAGTAAGAAGCACTCTTCTCTATAGTCTAAAAAAAAATATCCCAATGCCCCAGACACTGCCCTGTGTAGGGTGCCGTCTTTCGGATGGGACGTTAAACAGGTGTCCTGACTCTCTGAGGTCATTAAAGATCCCATGGCACTTATCGTAAGAGTTGGGGTGTTAACCTCGGTGTCCTGGCTAAATTCCCAATCTGGCCCTCAAACCATCACGGCCACCTAATAATCCCCAGTTTACAATTGTCTCATTCACCCCCCCTCCTCTCCCCTGTAACTATTCCCCAGGTCGTTGCTGCAAATGAGAACGTGTTCTCAGTCAACTTACCTGGTAAAATAACAGATAAAATAAATGAGCCAATAGAAACACATTGAATAACAGATAGCCAATAGAATAACAGATAGTCCTTACTCCTATTAGCCCATAGAAACACATTGAATAACAGATAGTCCTTACTCCTATTAGCCAATAGAAACACATTGAATAACAGATAGTCCTTACTCCTATTAGCCCATAGAAACACATTGAATAACAGATAGTCCTTACTCCTATTAGCCCATAGAAACACATTGAATAACAGATACAGAACCCAATAATCCAAACTTTACTCTGAAATGGCATATTGTTTTTATGAAGATTGTTGAATATTCTCATGAAAATCTGTCGACCAATTGGATGAAAACCTAGAAGGTACACACACCATAAAGACTCAAACACATCATGGTTCCCCCCAGCAGCCCCAAACATCTAGTCTAGTGTCTGATTATGCTGCACATCATGGTTCACCAGCAGCCCCAAACATCTAGTCTAGTGTCTGATTGTGCTGCACATCATGGTTCACCAGCAGCCCCAAACATCTAGTCTAGTGTCTGATTATGCTGCACATCATGGTTCCCCAGCAGCGTCTGATTATGCTGCACATCATGGTTCCCCCCAGCAGCCCCAAACATCTAGTCTAGTGTCTGATTATGCTGCACATCATGGTTCCCCCCAGCAGCCCCAAACATCTAGTCTAGTGTCTGATTATGCTGCACATCATGGTTCCCCCCAGCAGCCCCAAACATATAGTCTAGTGTCTGATTATGCTGCACATCATGGTTCCCCAGCAGCCCCAAACAACTAGTCTAGTGTCTGATTATGCTGCACATCATGGTTCCCCCCAGCAGCCCCAAACATCTAGTCTAGTGTCTGATTATGCTGCACATCATGGTTCCCCCCAGCAGCCCCAAACATCTAGTCTAGTGTCTGATTATGCTGCACATCATGGTCCCCCAGCAGCCCCAAACATCTAGTCTAGTGTCTGATTATGCTGCACATCATGGTTCCCCAGCAGCCCCAAATATCTAGTCTAGTGTCTGATAATGCTGCACATCATGGTTCCCCAGCAGCCCCAAACATCTAGTCTAGTGTCTGATTATGCTGCACATCATGGTTCCCCAGCAGCGTCTGATTATGCTGCACATCATGGTTCCCCCCAGCAGCCCCAAACATCTAGTCTAGTGTCTGATTATGCTGCACATCATGGTTCCCCCCAGCAGCCCCAAACTTCTAGTCTAGTGTCTGATTATGCTGCACATCATGGTTCCCCCCAGCAGCCCCAAACATCTAGTCTAGTGTCTGATTATGCTGCACATCATGGTTCCCCAGCAGCCCCAAACAACTAGTCTAGTGTCTGATTATGCTGCACATCATGGTTCCCCCCAGCAGCCCCAAACATCTAGTCTAGTGTCTGATTATGCTGCACATCATGGTCCCCCAGCAGCCCCAAACATCTAGTCTAGTGTCTGATTATGCTGCACATCATGGTCCCCCAAACATCTAGTCTAGTGTCTGATTATGCTGCACATCATGGTCCCCCAGCAGCCCCAAACATCTAGTCTAGTGTCTGATTATGCTGCACATCATGGTCCCCCAGCAGCCCCAAACATCTAGTATAGTGTCTGATTATGCTGAACATCATGGTTCCCCCCAGCAGCCCCAAACATCTAGAGAACAAGCTACCGGCCAAACAAGCTGGTCAGAATTGTATTTCCCCTCATACTCATCTGGAGGTTGAGAATGTTTCTGTCTCTATGTATGTAATTGTATATGTATTTATGTTAAAATAAATATGGACCACAATGGAAATAAGTCCCAGACTTTATTGTGCAATCCCAGTCACTTATATATGTATTTTACAGACAAATAAAATCAATCAATCCAAACTGTGCAGTGGCCAAATGATGAATGAAAAGAGACATTGTTCCAAAACACTATAAAGTTTAATGACACTAGGAGATTGTCAAGCCAAGCCTTCAATACTGGGTAAGTCTACAAGGTAGGGAGGGGTGTATGTTCTGTTTGTTCACAACACAAACCGTGATATTGAAGTGCCAGAAGGTGGTTTGCTTTGTTCATTGGTTATTAAACCTGTCGGTGGAAGATTCGTTGAATATATTTTATATAAATATGGCATCAAAATGTTGAAAATCTGATTTCCCCCTAGCTGATCATGGTCTGCCTCCGACTCTGATCGTAATGTGATGAAACAGGCAGGGAGAGGGAGCTTGTCTGTGGTGGTCGGTGAACCTTCAACCTTCTGGCCCAAAGCCCTGCGTGGCATCAACTGTGCCAGAAAAGCAGACTGAAGTGGCAAAGTCAATATCCACGTTGATAAAAACAGGGTCGCTACAGTTCTTGTTATTGTGGTCGTAAACATTATATTGAGTTAATTCTATGAGGGGGAGGGTCCTGAAAATATTTAACTGTGGAGAGGTACATTTTGATCTGTCCCTAATTATATACAGTTTATTATTCACAAACTAACATTTAGAAATTGGAAAGCAAAGTGTATCGATACATACTCTACTGTAATTACTGGAAAAACAAACAGTCATTGATTTTGTAAGTTAATGGAAAGATTGGTTTGGCTGAATTGATTCAAATATACATTTAAATTGCAAGTTCATGTTCATAGGAGATTCTAAAAAGCACATCTTCACATAGACAGGGCAATAAAAAGATACTGGCAACAATAAGCACAATGGACAATACAATTACATGCAGGGGCAAACTGGGACCAGAAACCGGCCCAGGCATTTCTAACACACCTGCCCATGTTTTTCTTTAAGACCCTCTTTACTAGACAAATTATTATTATTTTGCTAAAAAAATGATACTATTTAGACAGGCCCACTGGGCTAAAGATGAATCGGTCCATCTGGCATTTGCCAGAATTGCCCATTTGCCAGTCCGTTCTTGATCACATGGAAGAATCAACACCCATGCAGGACATCCTCCTTGGGCCGCTTGTATTCCGTTAAATCTGTTTCTCTGAGGAGCCCTGCATGTGAAACACAGACACAGAGATTAAAGACAGTATGGTGTCTGTATGGGAACACAGAGCTACAGGATAAAGACAGTATGGTGTCTGTATGGGGACACAGAGATACAGGATAAAGACAGTATGGTGCCTGTATGGGGATAAAGACAGTATGGTGCCTGTATGGGGATAAAGACAGTATGGTGCCTGTATGGGGATAAAGACAGTATGGTGCCTGTATGGGGATAAAGACAGTATGGTGCCTGTATGGGAATAAAGACAGTATGGTGCCTGTATGGGGATAAAGACAGTATGGTGCCTGTATGGGGATAAAGACAGTATGGTGCCTGTATGGGGATAAAGACAGTATGGTGCCTGTATGGGGATAAAGACAGTATGGTGCCTGTATGGGGATAAAGACAGTATGGTGCCTGTATGGGAACACAGAGCTACAGGATAAAGACAGTATGGTGTCTGTATGGGGACACAGAGATACAGGATAAAGACAGTATGGTGTCTGTATGGGGACACAGAGATACAGGATAAAGACAGTATGGTGTCTGTATGGGGAACACAGAGATACAGGATAAAGACAGTATGGTGCCTGTATGGGAACACAGAGCTACAGGATAAAGACAGTATGGTGTCTGTATGGGGAACACAGAGATACAGGATAAAGACAGTATGGTGCCTGTATGGGAACACAGAGCTACAGGATAAAGACAGTATGGTGTCTGTATGGGGAACACAGAGATACAGGATAAAGACAGTATGGTGTCTGTATGGGGAACACAGAGATACAGGATAAAGACAGTATGGTGCCTGTATGGGGAACACAGAGATACAGGATAAAGACAGTATGGTGTCTGTATGGGGAACACAGAGATACAGGATAAAGACAGTATGGTGTCTGTATGGGGAACACAGAGATACAGGATAAAGACAGTATGGTGCCTGTATGGGGATAAAGACAGTATGGTGTCTGTATGGGAACACAGAGATACAGGATAAAGACAGTATGGTGCCTGTATGGGGATAAAGACAGTATGGTGCCTGTATGGGGATAAAGACAGTATGGTGCCTGTATGGGGATAAAGACAGTATGGTGCCTGTATGGGGATAAAGACAGTATGGTGCCTGTATGGGAACACAGAGCTACAGGATAAAGACAGTATGGTGTCTGTATGGGGACACAGAGATACAGGATAAAGACAGTATGGTGCCTGTATGGGGATAAAGACAGTATGGTGCCTGTATGGGGATAAAGACAGTATGGTGCCTGTATGGGGATAAAGACAGTATGGTGCCTGTATGGGGATAAAGACAGTATGGTGCCTGTATGGGAATAAAGACAGTATGGTGCCTGTATGGGGATAAAGACAGTATGGTGCCTGTATGGGGATAAAGACAGTATGGTGCCTGTATGGGGATAAAGACAGTATGGTGCCTGTATGGGGATAAAGACAGTATGGTGCCTGTATGGGGATAAAGACAGTATGGTGCCTGTATGGGAACACAGAGCTACAGGATAAAGACAGTATGGTGTCTGTATGGGGACACAGAGATACAGGATAAAGACAGTATGGTGTCTGTATGGGGACACAGAGATACAGGATAAAGACAGTATGGTGTCTGTATGGGGAACACAGAGATACAGGATAAAGACAGTATGGTGCCTGTATGGGAACACAGAGCTACAGGATAAAGACAGTATGGTGTCTGTATGGGGAACACAGAGATACAGGATAAAGACAGTATGGTGCCTGTATGGGAACACAGAGCTACAGGATAAAGACAGTATGGTGTCTGTATGGGGAACACAGAGATACAGGATAAAGACAGTATGGTGTCTGTATGGGGAACACAGAGATACAGGATAAAGACAGTATGGTGCCTGTATGGGGAACACAGAGATACAGGATAAAGACAGTATGGTGTCTGTATGGGGAACACAGAGATACAGGATAAAGACAGTATGGTGTCTGTATGGGGAACACAGAGATACAGGATAAAGACAGTATGGTGCCTGTATGGGGATAAAGACAGTATGGTGTCTGTATGGGAACACAGAGATACAGGATAAAGACAGTATGGTGCCTGTATGGGGATAAAGACAGTATGGTGCCTGTATGGGGATAAAGACAGTATGGTGCCTGTATGGGGATAAAGACAGTATGGTGCCTGTATGGGGATAAAGACAGTATGGTGCCTGTATGGGGATAAAGACAGTATGGTGCCTGTATGGGAACACAGAGCTACAGGATAAAGACAGTATGGTGTCTGTATGGGGACACAGAGATACAGGATAAAGACAGTATGGTGTCTGTATGGGGACACAGAGATACAGGATAAAGACAGTATGGTGTCTGTATGGGGAACACAGAGATACAGGATAAAGACAGTATGGTGCCTGTATGGGAACACAGAGCTACAGGATAAAGACAGTATGGTGTCTGTATGGGGAACACAGAGATACAGGATAAAGACAGTATGGTGCCTGTATGGGAACACAGAGCTACAGGATAAAGACAGTATGGTGTCTGTATGGGGAACACAGAGATACAGGATAAAGACAGTATGGTGTCTGTATGGGGAACACAGAGATACAGGATAAAGACAGTATGGTGCCTGTATGGGAACACAGAGCTACAGGATAAAGACAGTATGGTGTCTGTATGGGGAACACAGAGATACAGGATAAAGACAGTATGGTGTCTGTATGGGGAACACAGAGATACAGGATAAAGACAGTATGGTGCCTGTATGGGAACACAGAGCTACAGGATAAAGACAGTATGGTGTCTGTATGGGGAACACAGAGATACAGGATAAAGACAGTATGGTGCCTGTATGGGAACACAGAGCTACAGGATAAAGACAGTATGGTGTCTGTATGGGGAACACAGAGATACAGGATAAAGACAGTATGGTGTCTGTATGGGGAACACAGAGATACAGGATAAAGACAGTATGGTGTCTGTATGGGGAACACAGAGATACAGGATAAAGACAGTATGGTGCCTGTATGGGGATAAAGACAGTATGGTGTCTGTATGGGAACACAGAGATACAGGATAAAGACAGTATGGTGTCTGTATGGGAACACAGAGATACAGGATAAAGACAGTATGGTGTCTGTATGGGGAACACAGAGATACAGGATAAAGACAGTATGGTGCCTGTATGGGGATAAAGACGGTATGGTGCCTGTATGGGAACACAGAGATACAGGATAAAGACAGTATGGTGTCTGTATGGGGAACACAGAGATACAGGATAAAGACAGTATGGTGTCTGTATGGGGAACACAGAGATACAGGATAAAGACAGTATGGTGTCTGTATGGGGAACACAGAGATACAGGATAAAGACAGTATGGTGTCTGTATGGGAACACAGAGATACAGGATAAAGACAGTATGGTGTCTGTATGGGAACACAGAGATACAGGATAAAGACAGTATGGTGTCTGTATGGGAACACAGAGATACAGGATAAAGACAGTATGGTGTCTGTATGGGGATAAAGACAGTATGGTGTCTGTATGGGGATAAAGACAGTATGGTGTCTGTATGGGAACACAGAGATACAGGATAAAGACAGTATGGTGTCTGTATGGGGAACACAGAGATACAGGATAAAGACAGTATGGTGTCTGTATGGGGAACACAGAGATACAGGATAAAGACAGTATGGTGTCTGTATGGGGAACACAGAGATACAGGATAAAGACAGTATGGTGTCTGTATGGGGAACACAGAGATACAGGATAAAGACAGTATGGTGTCTGTATGGGGACACAGAGATACAGGATAAAGACAGTATGGTGTCTGTATGGGGAACACAGAGATACAGGATAAAGACAGTATGGTGTCTGTATGGGGAACACAGAGATACAGGATAAAGACAGTATGTTGCCTGTATGGGGATAAAGACAGTATGGTGTCTGTATGGGGATAAAGACAGTATGGTGTCTGTATGGGGATAAAGACAGTATGGTGTCTGTATGGGGATAAAGACAGTATGGTGTCTGTATGGGGATAAAGACAGTATGGTGCCTGTATGGGGATAAAGACAGTATGGTGTCTGTATGGGGATAAAGACAGTATGGTGTCTGTATGGGGATAAAGACAGTATGGTGTCTGTATGGGGATAAAGACAGTATGGTGTCTGTATGGGGAACACAGAGATACAGGATACAGGATAAAGAGATACAGAGATACAGGATAAAGACAGTATGGTGTCTGTATGGGGATAAAGACAGTATGGTAGCCTGGTCCCAGATCTGTTTGTGTTGTCTTGTCAACTCCTATGGTCATTAACTAGCCTGGTCCCAGATCTGTTTGTGTTGTCTTGTCAACTCCTATGGTCATTACCTAGCCTGGTCCCAGATCTGTTTGTGTTGTCTTGTCAACTCCTATGGTCATTAACTAGCCTGGTCCCAGATCTGTTTGTGTTCTCTTGTCAACTCCTATGGTCATTAACTAGCCTGGTCCCAGATCTGTTTGTGTTGTCTTGTCAACTCCTATGGTCATTACCTAGCCTGGTCCCAGATCTGTTTGTGTTGTCTTGTCAACTCCTATGGTCATTAACTAGCCTGGTCCCAGATCTGTTTGTGTTGTCTTGTCAACTCCTATGGTCATTACCTAGCCTGGTCCCAGATCTGTTTGTGTTGTCTTGTCAACTCCTATGGTCATTAACTAGCCTGGTCCCAGATCTGTTTGTGTTGTCTTGTCAACTCCTATGGTCATTAACTAGCCTGGTCCCAGATCTGTTTGTGTTGTCTTGTCAACTCCTATGGTCATTACCTAGCCTGGTCCCAGATCTTTTTGTGTTGTCCTGGCTACTCCTATGGTCATTACCTAGCCTGGTCCCAGATCTGTTTGTGTTGTCTTGTCAACTCCTATGGTCATTACCTAGCCTGGTCCCAGATCTGTTTGTGTTATCTTGTCAACTCCTATGGTCATTACCTAGCCTGGTCCCAGATCTGTTTGTGTTGTCTTGTCAACTCCTATGGTCATTACCTAGCCTGGTCCCAGATCTTTTTGTGTTGTCCTGGCTACTCCTATGGTCATTACCTAGCCTGGTCCCAGATCTGTTTGTGTTGTCTTGTCAACTCCTATGGTCGTTAACTAGCCTGATCCCAGATCTATTTTTGTAGTCTTGTCAACTCCTATGGTCGTTAACTAGCCTGGTCCCAGATCTATTTGTGTTGTCTTGTCAACTCCTATGGTCGTTAACTAGCCTGGTCCCAGATCTATTTGTTCTGTCCTGCCTGCCTGTCATCTGACATCCCACTGGGCTCAAACTGATTGAATAAACGTTGTTTCAACGTTGTTTCAACGCTATTTGTCAACGTATTGTGACGTGGAATCTACGTATAATATATATATATTTTTTAAGTAATCGACGTAAACTGTTTTTTTTTGGGGGGGGGGGGGGTGAAATTTAAATCACAGGATTGTGTCATTATGGTAAACTAATTTCAACATAGACAAAATATGTTGAATTTTGATCGATTTAAAACAATATCAGATATTCAAGGTCAGGGTCACTATCAGAAACAAAAACATTATACTGGGCAGCCCCTCCTACTGGAGAGTTCATCTGTCTTCCATCCCAGGTTTTAACCCAGTCACGCTTAGCTATGCTATTTTTCACTGATTATGACCTCTGTGCTTATCGTGGGATGGATTGTTGAGAGATCTCCGCTTATGTAACTCTCAACTGCAATCCAGCTCATGTGGTTGTGCTATTAGATGACGCCCAGTGACAACACATTCATCTGTTCTATAAAGGATTCAATATCTGACAGTGGATCCCCATTTGAACTGTGTTGTGCTTTTAGATGGTTGAAAAAACGGGGAAAACACACTGGAAATTCAACTAACTTTTGGCTGTCTTTTTGATTGGGTGAATATAAATTGTAATCTCATTGATCAACGTCGAAACCAAATATTTCCCAATTATCCACGTTGAAATGACATGGTGTGCCCAGTGGGATCTGTTTGTGTGGTCACTGTCAACCTGACCATAGGAGTTGGCAAGACCGTACAAAACGGATCTGGGACTCCTTTAGCACAAGGCAGAGATAGAAGAGGAGAGAGATGACTGTGTGGTGAACCTTTATCATATTTGCAGGGAACTCACCTGGAACTTCCAAATCATAACCATGACGACCAGGCCGTAGAAGGTACTCTTAGCGATGAAGATGCTGTAGGCCAGCTTGGCAGTCTGGGTGCTCTTCACATAGTAATCTGCAAGGGCAATAATACATTCAAATGACCTTGATTAAGGTGGTATCAGATTATATTGTTAGCAGATCATCCATTGAGAAAAATACAGCACAGCCAATGATCTAGGCCAGTGTTTCTTGGCCCTGGGGATCCAACTAATGATCTAGGCCAGTGTTTCTTGGCCCTGGGGATCCAACTAATGATCTAGGTTAGTGTTTCTTGGCCCTGGGGATCCAACCAATGATCTATGTTAGTGTTTCTGGGTCCTGGGGATCCAACCAATGATCTAGGTTAGTGTTTCTTGGCCCTGGGGATCCAACCAATGATCTATGTTAGTGTTTCTGGGTCCTGGGGATCCAACCAATGATCTAGGTTAGTGTTTCTTGGTCCTGGGGATCCAACCAATGATCTAGGTTAGTGTTTCTTGGTCCTGGGGATCCAACTAATGATCTAGGTTAGTGTTTCTTGGCCCTGGGGATATAACCAATGATCTAGGTTAATGTTTCTTGGTCCTGGGGATCCAACCAATGATCTAGGTTAGTGTTTCTTGGTCCTGGGGATCCAACCAATGATCTAGGTTAGTGTTTCTTGGTCCTGGGGATCCAACCAATGATCTAGTTTAGTGTTTCTTGGTCCTGGGGATCCAACTAATGATCTAGGTTAGTGTTTCTTGGCCCTGGGGATATAACCAATGATCTAGGTTAGTGTTTCTTGGCCCTGGGGATCCAACCAATGATCTAGGTTAGTGTTTCTTGGTCCTGGGGATCCAACTAATGATCTAGGTTAGTGTTTCTTGGCCCTGGGGATATAACCAATGATCTAGGTTAGTGTTTCTTGGTCCTGGGGATCCAACCAATGATCTAGGTTAGTGTTTCTTGGTCCTGGGGATCCAACCAATGATCTAGTTTAGTGTTTCTTGGTCCTGGGGATCCAACTAATGATCTAGGTTAGTGTTTCTTGGCCCTGGGGATATAACCAATGATCTAGGTTAGTGTTTCTTGGCCCTGGGGATCCAACCAATGATCTAGGTTAGTGTTTCTTGGTCCTGGGGATCCAACTAATGATCTAGGTTAGTGTTTCTTGGCCCTGGGGATATAACCAATGATCTAGGTTAGTGTTTCTTGGCCCTGGGGATCCAACCAATGATCTAGGTTAGTGTTTATTGGCCCTGGGGATCCAACCAATGATCTAGGCCAGTGTCATCAGTACAGTATGCTGGTCATCAGTATGTTGTTCATCAGTATGCAGGTCATCAGTATGTTGGTCATCAGTACAGTATACAGGTCATCAGTACAGTATGCAGGTCATCAGTATGCAGGTCATCAGTATGCAGGTCATAAGTATGCAGGTCATCAGTACATTATGTTGGTCATCAGTATGTAGGTCATCAGTATGTTGGTCATCAGTACAGTATACAGGTCATCAGTACAGTATGCATGTCATCAGTATGCACGTCATCAGTATGCAGGTCATCAGTACATTATGTTGGTCATCAGTATGCATGTCATCAGTACAGTATGCAGGTCATCAGTACATTATGTTGGTCATCAGTATGCAGGTCATCAGTACATTATGTTGGTCATCAGTATACAGGTCATCAGTACAGTATGCAGGTCATCAGTATGCAGGTCATCAGTATGCAGGTCATCAGTACAGTACGCAGGTCATCAGTATGCAGGTCATCAGTACAGTATGCAGGTCATCAGTATGTAGGTCATCAGTACAGTATACAGGTCATCAGTACAGTATGCAGGTCATCAGTATACAGGCCATCAGTATGCAGGTCATCAGTATGCAGGTCATCAGTATGCAGGTCATCAGTATACAGGTCATCAGTATACAGGTCATCAGTATGCAGGTCATCAGTATGCAGGTCATCAGTATGCAGGTCATCAGTACAGTATGCAGGTCATCAGTATGCAGGTCATCAGTACAGTATGCAGGTCATCAGTATGCAGGTCATCAGTATGCAGGTCATCAGTATGCAGGTCATAAGTATGCAGGTCATCAGTACATTATGTTGGTCATCAGTATGTAGGTCATCAGTATGTTGGTCATCAGTACAGTATACAGGTCATCAGTACAGTATGCATGTCATCAGTTTGCATGTCATCAGTATGCAGGTCATCAGTATGCAGGTCATCAGTATGCAGGTCATCAGTACATTATGTTGGTCATCAGTATGCAGGTCATCAGTACAGTATGCAGGTCATCAGTACATTATGTTGGTCATCAGTATGCAGGTCATCAGTACATTATGTTGGTCATCAGTATACAGGTCATCAGTACAGTATGCAGGTCATCAGTATGCAGGTCATCAGTATGCAGGTCATCAGTACAGTACGCAGGTCATCAGTATGCAGGTCATAAGTACAGTATGCAGGTCATCAGTATGCAGGTCATCAGTATGCAGGTCATCAGTACAGTATGCAGGTCATCAGTATGCAGGTCATCAGTACAGTATGTAGGTCATCAGTACAGTAAACAGGTCATCAGTACAGTATGCAGGTCATCAGTATACAGGCCATCAGTATGCAGGTCATCAGTATGCAGGTCATCAGTATGCAGGTCATCAGTATACAGGTCATCAGTATACAGGTCATCAGTATGCAGGTCATCAGTATGCAGGTCATCAGTACAGTATGCAGGTCATCAGTATGCAGGTCATCAGTACAGTATGCAGGTCATCAGTACAGTATGCAGGTCATCAGTATGCAGGTCATCAGTACAGTATGTAGGTCATCAGTATGCAGGTCATCAGTACAGTATGTAGGTCATCAGTATGCAGGTCATCAGTACAGTACGCAGGTCATCAGTACAGTATGTAGGTCATCAGTACAGTATACAGGTCATCAGTACAGTATGCAGGTCATCAGTATACAGGCCATCAGTATGCAGGTCATCAGTATGCAGGTCATCAGTATGCAGGTCATCAGTATACAGGTCATCAGTATACAGGTCATCAGTATGCAGGTCATCAGTATGCAGGTCATCAGTATGCAGGTCATAAGTATGCAGGTCATCAGTATGCAGGTCATCAGTACAGTATGCAGGTCATCAGTATGCAGGTCATCAGTACAGTATGCAGGTCATCAGTACAGTATGCAGGTCATCAGTACAGTATGTAGGTCATCAGTATGCAGGTCATCAGTACAGTATGCAGGTCATCAGTATGCAGGTCATCAGTATGTAGGTCATCAGTACAGTATGTAGGTCATCAGTATGCAGGTCATCAGTATGCAGGTCATCAGTACAGTATGTAGGTCATCAGTATGCAGGTCATCAGTACAGTATGCAGGTCATCAGTATGCAGGTCATCAGTATGCAGGTCGACAGTATGCAGGTCATCAGTACAGTATGCAGGTCATCAGTATGCAAGTCATCAGTACAGTATGCAGGTCATCAGTACAGTATGCAGGTCATCAGTATGCAGGTCATCAGTACAGTATGTAGGTCATCAGTATGCAGGTCATCAGTACAGTATGCAGGTCATCAGTATGCAGGTCATCAGTATGTAGGTCATCAGTACAGTATGCAGGTCATCAGTACAGTATGTAGGTCATCAGTACGGTATACAGGTCATCAGTACAGTATACAGGTCATCAGTACAGTATGTAGGTCATCAGTAGAGTATGCAGGTCAACAGTACAGTATGCAGGTCATCAGTATACAGGTCATCAGTATACAGGTCATCAGTATGCAGGTCATCAGTATGCTGGTCAACAGTATGCTGGTCATCAGTATGTAGGTCATCAGTATGTAGGTCATCAGTATGCAGGTCATCAGTACAGTATGTAGGTCATCAGACAGTATGCAGGTCATCAGTACAGTATGTAGGTCATCAGTATGCAGGTCATCAGTACAGTATGCAGGTCATCAGTACAGTATGCAGGTCATCAGTATGCAGGTCATCAGTATACAGGTCATCAGTACAGTATGCAGGTCATCAGTACAGTATGCAGGTCATCAGTATGCAGGTCATCAGTATACAGGTCATCAGTACAGTATGCAGGTCATCAGTACAGTATGCAGGTCATCATTATGCAGGTCATCAGTACAGTATGCAGGTCATCAGTACAGTATGCAGGTCATCAGTACAGTATGCAGGTCATCAGTACAGTATGCAGGTCATCAGTACAGTATGCAGGTCATCAGTACAGTATGTAGGTCATCAGTATGCAGGTCATCAGTACAGTATGCAGGTCATCAGTATGCAGGTCATCAGTATGTAGGTCATCAGTACAGTATGTAGGTCATCAGTATGCAGGTCATCAGTATGCAGGTCATCAGTACAGTATGTAGGTCATCAGTATGCAGGTCATCAGTACAGTATGCAGGTCATCAGTATGCAGGTCATCAGTATGCAGGTCGACAGTATGCAGGTCATCAGTACAGTATGCAGGTCATCAGTATGCAAGTCATCAGTACAGTATGCAGGTCATCAGTACAGTATGCAGGTCATCAGTATGCAGGTCATCAGTACAGTATGTAGGTCATCAGTATGCAGGTCATCAGTACAGTATGCAGGTCATCAGTATGCAGGTCATCAGTATGTAGGTCATCAGTACAGTATGCAGGTCATCAGTACAGTATGTAGGTCATCAGTACGGTATACAGGTCATCAGTACAGTATACAGGTCATCAGTACAGTATGTAGGTCATCAGTAGAGTATGCAGGTCAACAGTACAGTATGCAGGTCATCAGTATACAGGTCATCAGTATACAGGTCATCAGTATGCAGGTCATCAGTATGCTGGTCAACAGTATGCTGGTCATCAGTATGTAGGTCATCAGTATGTAGGTCATCAGTATGCAGGTCATCAGTACAGTATGTAGGTCATCAGACAGTATGCAGGTCATCAGTACAGTATGTAGGTCATCAGTATGCAGGTCATCAGTACAGTATGCAGGTCATCAGTACAGTATGCAGGTCATCAGTATGCAGGTCATCAGTATACAGGTCATCAGTACAGTATGCAGGTCATCAGTACAGTATGCAGGTCATCAGTATGCAGGTCATCAGTATACAGGTCATCAGTACAGTATGCAGGTCATCAGTACAGTATGCAGGTCATCATTATGCAGGTCATCAGTACAGTATGCAGGTCATCAGTACAGTATGCAGGTCATCAGTACAGTATGCAGGTCATCAGTATGCAGGTCATCAGTACAGTATGCAGGTCATCAGTACAGTATACAGGTCATCAGTACAGTATACAGGTCATCAGTACAGTATGCAGGTCATCAGTACAGTATGTAGGTCATCAGTACAGTATGCAGGTCATCAGTACAGTATGCAGGTCATCAGTACAGTATGTAGGTCATCAGTATGCAGGTCATCAGTACAGTATGTAGGTCATCAGTATGTAGGTCATCAGTACAGTATGCAGGTCATCAGTACAGTATGTAGGTCATCAGTACAGTATGCAGGTCATCAGTATGCAGGTCATCAGTACAGTATGCAGGTCATCAGTACAGTATGCAGGTCATCAGTATGCAGGTCATCAGTATACAGGTCATCAGTACAGTATGCAGGTCATCAGTACAGTATGTAGGTCATCAGTACAGTATGCAGGTCATCAGTACAGTATGCAGGTCATCAGTACAGTATGCAGGTCATCAGTATGCAGGTCATCAGTACAGTATGCAGGTCATCAGTATGCAGGTCATCAGTACAGGTATGCAGGTTATCAGTATGTAGGTCATCAGTACAGTATGCAGGTCATCAGTATGCAGGTCATCAGTACAGTATGCAGGTCATCAGTATGGAGGTCATCAGTATGCAGGTCATCAGTACAGTATGCAGGTAATCAGTATACAGGTCATCAGTACAGTATGCAGGTCATCAGTACAGTATGTAGGTCATCAGTACAGTATGCAGGTCATCAGTACAGTATGCAGGTCATCAGTACAGTATGCAGGTCATCAGTACAGTATGCAGGTCATCAGTATGCAGGTCATCAGTACAGTATGCAGGTCATCAGTACAGTATGCAGGTCATCAGTACAGTATGTAGGTCATCAGTATGCAGGTCATCAGTACAGTATGCAGGTCATCAGTATGCAGGTCATCAGTACAGTATGCAGGTCATCAGTACAGTATGCAGGTCATCAGTACAGTATGCAGGTCATCAGTATGGAGGTCATCAGTATGCAGGTCATCAGTACAGTATGCAGGTCATCAGTATGCAGGTCATCAGTATACAGGTCATCAGTACAGTATGCAGGTCATCAGTACAGTATGTAGGTCAGTACAGTATGCAGGTCATCAGTACAGTATGCAGGTCATCAGTACAGTATGCAGGTCATCAGTACAGTATGCAGGTCATCAGTATGCAGGTCATCAGTATGCAGGTCATCAGTACAGTATGCAGGTCATCAGTACAGTATGCAGGTCATCAGTACAGTATGTAGGTCATCAGTATGCAGGTCATCAGTATGCAGGTCATCAGTACAGTATGCAGGTCATCAGTACAGTATGCAGGTCATCAGTATGCAGGTCATCAGTACAGTATGCAGGTCATCAGTACAGTATGCAGGTCATCAGTATGCAGGTCATCAGTATGCAGGTCATCAGTACAGTATGCAGGTCATCAGTACAGTATGCAGGTCATCAGTATGCAGGTCATCAGTATGCAGGTCATCAGTATGCAGGTCATCAGTACAGTATGCAGGTCATCAGTATGCAGGTCATCAGTACAGTATGCCATGTATTTAGGTATGTAGTAAAATAACTGTAGTATAAAATGGGCACATTTACCTGTCGTTATCTCTCCCCCAGTTTGACCTGAAAGAAACAAAGAAGGAGAGTTTCAGATGAGATTATACACTACGGTACCACTTAGACATTGGGGAATGCATTAGAGTCTCAAAACTAGTGTACTAGTTCAGTCAAATCTCTTTCTTCTCAGAAACACAGACAGTGTTCATTGTTTTATTACCTTGGAGATCTCCACTAATGGTGTCATTCACATATATATTGTCAGTCCCATTGTAAAAGCTGACACTGCAGGTGAATCTGTTCTCTGGTTTGTGCCATTCATTGGCTGGGACTCTCAGTCTGCTGGTGATACTGTATAAACCATCTTTATCCCACAAGGCCCTGTTGTCGGTCCCGGCACCTTCAGTTCTGTTGACATTGTTGACTTGCCAGAAGACCGTGACGTGGTCGGGGTAGAAGCGGGTGGCTACACACACTAGGGTCTTCTTCTTCTTCTTGTTTCTATCTTCACACTCCTTAGCGGAGGGTGCTAGGACTTTCACTGTGGGTTCAGTGACTTTGATGTTTGGATCTGCATGGAGAAAACAGTGGAGTATTTTAACACTCAATCAATGGCTCTGTTTGCTGTCGACATCATACCTGAACCCGAGTGCTTTAAAACACAGATCATCACAAAATGAATCAATGAGACAGTTCATCACAAAATGTGTTAATCACAAAATGTCATAAATCAATAAATGTCATTAATCACAAAATGTCATTAATCAATAAATGTATGCCAAGGCAAACACATAGATACAGAGGTTGTACGACAGCAGCTTGGAATGAACCACTTTGTTACTGCACTGTACCACCCCTATATATAATGTAATTACAGTATTATCATAGTATTAGTATAGTATTACAGTAGTATTATTACAGTAGTATTACAGTAGTATTACAGTATTATTATTACAGTAGCATTATAACTGTATCACGGTAGTATTATCACAGTATTATTATAGTATTATGATTACAGTAGTTTTACAGTAGTATTATCACAGTATTATCACAGTATCATCACAGTATTATTATTACAGTAGTATTACAGTATTACTATTACAGTAGTAATACAGTAGTATTATAACAGTATCACAGTAGTATTATCACAGTATTATTACAGTAGTATTATTACAGTAGTATTATTACAGTATTATCACAGCTGTATTATTACAGTTGTATTACAGTATTATTACAGTATTATTATTATTACATTAGTATTACAGTAGTATTATTGAAGTATTATCACAGTATTATTATTACAGTATAATTATTACAGTAGTGTTCGTATTATTATCACAGTAGTATTACGGCATTGTTATTGAAGTATTATCACAGTATTATTCTTACAGAATTCTTACAGTATTATTATTACTACAGTATTATAGAAGTATTATTATTGTTGCAGTATTATTATTACAGTAGTATTACAGTATTCTTATAGTATCATTATTATTACAGTAGTATTACAGTATTCTTATAGTATCATTATTATTACAGTAGTATTACAGTATTCCTCTTATATTATTATTACAGTGTTATAACAGTATTACAGTATTATTCTTACATTCTTACAGCATTGTAACAGTATTATAACAGTATTCTTACAGTATTGTAACAGTATTACTACAGTATTATACCAGTATTCTTACAGTATTACTACAGTATTCTAACAGTATTCTAACAGTATTACAGTATTCTAACAGTATTACTACAGTATTCTACCAGTATTACAGTATTCTACCAGTATTACAGTATTCTACCAGTATTACAGTATTCTAACAGTATTACTACAGTATTATAACAGTATTCTTACAGTATTCTACCAGTATTACAGTTTTCTTACCCAGAACTGTTAGCTTAGTTCCCTCTCCAAAGTAGGCAGCATAAGCACCAGAGCACACCACATACTCACAGACAGAAAACCAAGAGGATTCTAGCTACCCATTGGTGTATTTGCAGTAGTTTGGCTTGTAGCAAAGGAAGTAATACCGTATTTCTAAGCATGTCTATGTCGACAGAGCATAGGGCTAATTCACTTTATCATTAGCTCTTTGTACAGCTTAAATATCCACCCCCCCCTGAATATTTTCATGCTCAACTATGTCAGGAATGCAAAGCAAACAAACCCCTTAATTTAAAAATAATTTAATGATGATGTATTTGCAATATATTTTTTAAAGAAAGTTGAAAAGCTGAATCCCTTACCTAGAACAGTGAGCCTGGTACCTGGACCAAACTCTGCCTTATCCGTGTACCACAGAGACATACCATGCTCTACATTACAGACACTGGATGACATCTGACACAGATCTGTTACTTTGCCTGTTCTGAACTGTTATGCACTTCCATTCAAACTGATACAACACCACAATATAGATTCATTACAAACCAAACGCCTGAGGAATTGGAACATTGTTTTATAAACCATAAAGATATTTTCTCTCCATCTCTGGTTCACACACAGGATTAAAAAAACAAGACGTTTCTTTCAGTAACAGATAAACCCATGACGGCATAGATAACAGATGACAGAATCAGTTTTCTCACCCAGAACTGTGAGTTTGGTGCCATTGCCGAAGTACGCCTGGGTGGTGCTCACACTGATACACAGCTACAGAAATAACCCCTCCTCACTACTCAGTACTAGCAGAGTTTAGCTGTAGCCTTTACACCCCCAACCTGCTGTCTTTGGTTGTTGGATTTAGTTATTCTATGAAATGTAATGACATCACAAAATCATTTCCAGATTATGTAGAGATTAAATGATCATTGTTTTGACCTAAGTACCTAAGACTGTGTCTGGTTCCACTGCGAAGGAACCTCTTCTCCTCTAGCTGATAGGTATTATAATGAAGGAAGACTGTGTCTGGGCACGGAGCCAGACAGCTTTATAACCATGATGATTGGAGCACATAACTAATGCATTTACTGTGATCCATTCAAATACACTCTCTTACTTGAACACCATTTAGACGTATAGTCAAATACTATATTTTCTATATTGCCAAATGTAAAAATGTTTTGGTCTTTGTTATTCCCTCGTGTACATTTGTCAGATAGAGTCCACAACAGTTCATTGTTCATTTTCTTACCTAAAACGGTGAGTTTGGTGCCGGCTCCAAAATATGCCTCCGAGTACGAGCACAGAGACTCAAAGCAGTATCTTTACTGTCTCTCTGACTTTGTTTCAACTCCATCGTTGTTACTCTGTTAAAAAGTTATTCAAAAACTCTTCACAGGACCTCTGAGACATTCAGCTGAGGAGGTTAAATCTGACATAGTTTAACAACCAAATCAATTATGGGGACTATTTTACAAATTAAATTCAAGTAAGTTCCACCTCGACCAATCTTTAGGTCACATTCCAATCCATGAATATCAACCACACACTGTAACCTACAGACTGTAGCCATAACATATAAAGGTGTTTAAATTGTAGTTTTTAAAAATCCCAATCAGGTGCCAACGTTATATTATGTTGGTGTGTTGTCTCACCTAGAACAGTTAACCGGGTTCCTCCACCGAAGTCAGCCTGGCCAACACCACCAGCACAGTGGATTTACTCCACCTGTAGGTAACCACGTCAGGAGGACGATCGATAGATACTACCCAGTCATTCTGTTACAGTACCATTCTCTATATACATTATAACCACATGGTTTACATGGTTTATAACCAACAGATTACTGCTCTTTTTTTCAGCGTCATTTCTCACCTAGAACAGTTAACCTGGTTCCTCCACCGAAGTCAGCCTGGCCGGCACCATTAGCACAGTACAGTGGAACACTGCTCTAGTATAGATATATAGACGTGCTGAGCCTGGCACCATTAACACAGTACAGTGGAATACTGCTCTAGTATAGATATATAGTATAGATGTGCTGAGCCTGGCACCATTAACACAGTACAGTGGAATACTGCTCTAGTATAGATATACAGTATAGATGTGCTGAGCCTGGCCGGCACCATTAACACAGTACAGTGGAATTCTGCTCTAGTCAAGCAAGTCCTTTTCTCGTCAACTTTAAATCGTACATGGCCTTCGATAACTGTATTGGTCAAGACGTCCTATCGATCAACACCGTGTTTTAACCAGTTAAACAAGACCGACACAGATGACTCAAACATACTGTAATACTACGATATCAAATCTCTTCTCACGAGTATGTTGTCTCACTCACATTCATTGTCCGTACGCCAAACATAGTGTACGGGATTACTTACCGAGAACTGTTAATTTGGTGCCTTGTCCAAAATAGGCCTCATAGTTGGCACAGTGTACAGGCTTAACATCAAAAAGCATTGAGTGGAGTAACACTAGTATGAACTAATCTAATATACTGAATCTATAATCAACTAACTCCTCACATCACCAAACCCCTAAACCACACATAGAGACCCATTAGTTCCATCATGGTGAATATTCTCTTACCCAGAACAGTCAGTTTGGTTCCTGCTCCAAAGAATGCAGGATCATAGTTGTCACAGTGCGGACATACTGAGCAGTAATGTGCCAACCACTAGCTACTGAACTTGTCTACGTATTTGGCATCTAACATAATAACCGCTTTTTACGACTTGTCAATTGTTCAAATGAACTATTAGATCCATAAACATATCATTGTCAGGTACAGTAAGTAAATCAATGAGGAAGTATTTACCTAAAACAGTGAGTTTGGTTCCATTCCCAAAGAAGGCTGGTTGGTTTGAAGTCACAGTGTTTTCACATCAACCATTTAGTTCAGCTGAATCATAGACACTAATCAAACATCTCCAGGGTTACAGATCTATATCAATGTCATTCATCTGAAGTGAACTTACCTAAAACAGTGAGTTTGGTTCCATTCCCAAAGTAGGCCTCACTTCCAGTGTCACATTGTTTGCCTCCTCTTCCAAAAATATCTCAGATCTCTTTGTCATTCAGCCTCAAGGGAATATGAACAGAGATACTCAGAGATACTCAGAGATACTCTAAAAAGAACTACTGAGTTCAGCAAAACATTTGAGGAGGTTTTATGGTCAAACATGAATCAAACAAACTCCCTTATGGAACTAAATCTGACTTCATAAGTTTGTTGTCTTGTCCAGGAAAATGCTCCCAATAAAGTAGATTTTATAATCCTGAAGACTTGTTGAAATCCTGTTTTATCCTTCAGTATTATCAAAACATCTCTCCAGACTCCTCAACAGTCTGTAGTAGTGTGTGAATAGGCCCCAGACCTCTCCTGTATGGAAGTGAATGGTTGAGGTTTTTGTACGGCGTCTCTATGTAAATATATCACCGTGGCCCCCTGTCCCCACAGTGTGAAAGCATCACACAAAAACACTCGTTCTGTTCTTTCTGTTGTTTATTTCCCCTCCCCTGTTCTCTCTCTGTATCTCTCTCACCATCTCAGTCTCTCAGTATCTGTCTGTAGCAGCAGGTGCCTCGGCACGGAGGGTTACTGCAGTTGGATCCTGACCCTATAAATAGAACATCAAATTCATGATTTTAATAATAAACATTTACATTTGGATATTTACTTTTTTCTCTCTATTGATTGATGTAATGAATAACATCAATAAAAAAGACAATGTGAAAAGACAATATCCAAATGTAATGTTTATAATGAATATTATGGCATTCTACTGTTGTTACTGGAGTGGGATCCTGGTCCAAACTGACAGCTTCTATTTCCGTCAGCAGTACTAAGAAAAGCAGCAGGGAGGAGAGGAGGAGGAGGAGAGGAGGAGGAGAGGAGGGGGAGGAGGAGGAGAGGAGGAGGAGGAGGAGGAGGAGAGGAGGGGGAGGAAAGGAGGAGAGGAGAGGAGAGGAGAGGAGAGGAGAGGAGAGGAGAGGAGAGGAGAGGAGAGGAGAGGAGAGGAGAGGAGAGGAGAGGAGAGGAGAGGAGAGGAGAGGAGAGGAGAGGAGAGGAGAGGAGAGGAGAGGTAAATGTTTTTTTAAATCTAAAAATGTAAATGACAGCTGTCTCAAGCACAGCCCTGTCCCCTCTCCCTCTCCAATCCCCCTGCCATGCTGCATCACGTGACAGTAACAGCCTATCATAGAGCAGGGCTGACAAGATTCAGTCTTAAACTTGCACTACATTCTAACTTGATTCTAATTGCATTTGATCATATCTTTTAAATGTTTTACATTTTTATTCAACCTTTATTTAACTGGTAGGAGGTATCTGCTTTAGTGACAGTATCATTATATTGTGGAATGGTTTGTATAAAAGGTATATATGTATTTAGGGATCATCTTAAATGTGTTTCTTTTGTTTTATATCTCAAGCCAATGGAATTGAATTGAATAGGATACTATAGAATTCTGGCGTGACTTTGTGTAATCCCACAGTTTCCCTCCAGAGGTCAGTGTAGGATCATCTCTGAGAAATGTCTCCCTTTTTAATCAAAGAGCTTCATTTGATATCAAGGGTAGGCTTATATACTAGCAGTGGTGGAAAAAGTACCCAGTTGTCATACTTGAGTAAAAGGAAAGACACCTTAATAGAAAATGATTCAAGTAACAATGAAAGTCATCCAGTAAAATGCTACTTGAGTATAAGCCTAAAAGTATTTGGTTTAAAATATACTTAAGTATCAAAAGTAAAAGTATAAATCATTTCAAATTCCTTATATTAAGCAAACCAGATGGCACTATTTGATTTGGTATTTTATCTACTTAGCCAGGGGCACACTCCAACACTCAGACAGTGTGTTTAGTGAGTCCTCCAGATCAGAGGCAGTAGGGAGGACCAGGGATGTTCTCTGTTTAGTGAGTCCTCCAGATCAGAGGCAGTAGGGATGACCAGGGATGTTCTCTGTTTAGTGAGTCCTCCAGATCAGAGGCAGTAGGGATGACCAGGGATGTTCTCTGTTTAGTGAGTCCTCCAGATCAGAGGCAGTAGGGAGGACCAGGGATGTTCTCTGTTTAGTGAGTCCGCCAGATCAGAGGCAGTAGGGAGGACCAGGGATGTTCTCTGTTTAACTAACACCAACTTTACCTTCACCTGATATACTGAACCTTATCTTCACCTGAAATACTGAACCTTATATTCACATGATATACTGAACCTTATCTTCACCTGAAATACTGAACCTTATATTCACCTGATATACTGAACCTTATCTTCACCTGAAATACTGAACCTTACCTTCACCTGAACCTTACCTTCACCTGATATACTGAACCTTACCTTCACCTGATATACTGAACCTTATTTGATATACTGAACATTATCTTCACCTGATATACTGAACCTTACCTTCACCTGATATACTGAACCTTACCTTCACCTGATATACTGAACCTTATTTGATATACTGAACCTTACCTTCACCTGATATACTGAACCTTATTTTCACCTGATACACTGAACCTTACCTTCAACTGATATACTGAACCTTACCTTCAGCTGATATACTGAACCTTAACTTCACCTGATATACTGAACCTTACCTTCACCTGATATACTGAACCTTACCTTCACCTGAACCTTATCTTCACCTGATATACTGAACCTTACCTTGACCTGATATACTGAACCTTATCCTCAGCTGATATACTGAACCTTACCTTCACCTGAACCTTATCTTCACCTGATATACTGAACCTTATCTTCACCTGAACCTTACCTTCACCTGATATACTGAGCCTTACCTTCACCTGATATACTGAACCTTATCTTCACCTGATATACTGAACCTTACCTTCAGCTGATATACTGAACCTTATCTTCACCTGATATACTGAACCTTACTTTCACCTGAACCTTACCTTCACCTGATATACTGAACCTTACCTTCACCTGAACCTTATCCTCACCTGATATACTGAACCTTACCTTCACCTGAACCTTACCTTCACCTGATATACTGAACCTTATCTTCACCTGATATACTGAACCTTACCTTCACCTGATATACTGAACCTTATCTTCACCTGATATACTGAACCTTACCTTGACCTGATATACTGAACCTTACCTTCACCTTGTCTTCTCATGCTTTATAGATTTCAAAAAAGTGTTTGACTCAATTTGGCATGAGGGTCTGCTATTCAAATTGATGGAAAGTGGTGTTGGGGGTAAAACGTACAACATAAAATCCATGAACACAAATTCCATCTAGACACAAAAAATGAACTCAGCAATAACCAAAGAGTAGACTGTGCTACTTACGATCAGTTATTACATCAACATCAAAATCAAATGTTACTGGTCACATACACATGGTTAGCAGATGTTAAAGTGAGTGTAGTCAAATGCTTGTGCTTCTAGTTCCGACCATGCAGTAATATCTAACAAGTAATCTAACAATTCCCCAACAACTACCTAATACAACTGCAATTCATGCTGTGACAGACTGCTGCGTGGACTACCATTCCGGCTCTATCGAAAACCACACGTCAATCACCTGACAGTCAGAGAATGCTGAAGGAAGTTCGATACTACGTCAGTCTTTTTTTAATGTTAGTTGAGGGACTGAATCTGACTGGCTGCACAGCGATACGCATTACCTGTCTGTAGGGTTTTATATCAGAAATGGTGGCTTTGGCCTTGGAATGACCTGTTAGGCCCAACGTTCCGCTCGAAGGCAGATATCATAGTGTAGTATTACAACGGTTCTCTGTCCTCCCTTGGGGTTGGTACCACAACATGTCAGGGTAGTTGTCGGTGGAGGAGGAGTACGTCGCTATGACGTCACAGTGGATATACTGTATCTACGTGATTCTTGCCTGTGAGAAAGGACAGAGAGACAACAACAGAGGAGGTCAATACTTTGTTGACTTTTTCACTGCAGCAGATGCTAAGATAAATGGAACATCTGAGACAGGAACATCAATGATAATTCACCACAATGTTGTCAAAAGAACATGACAAGGGTGTACTTTATTTCCATTACAATTTACTGGCATAGCAGTCTACTATAGGAGGTATGTACTGTCTCTACATAGCAGTCTACTATAGGAGGTATGTACTGTCTCTACATAGCAGTCTACTATAGGAGGTATGTACTGTCTCTACATAGCAGTCTCCTATAGTAGTATGTACTGTCTCCACATAGCAGTCTACTATAGGAGGTATGTACGGTCTCTAAATAGCAGTCTCCTATAGGAGTTACGTACTGTCTCCACATAGCAGTCTACTATAGGAGGTATGTACTGTCTCTACATAGCAGTCTCCTATAGGAGTTACGTACTGTCTCCACATAGCAGTCTCCCATCGGAGTTATGTAATGCACATGGGCGGGACATATGGGAGGGAAGAAGAGGAGGAGGAGGGGAGAAGTTTTGTTTTGTGTGTAGTCAGAGAGGAAGAAGCAAAGCGAGAGATTTTACTCCGCTCCCAAAATCTGTCCGTGAAAATAGCGAAGTCAATGAGAGTGTCGAATTTTGGTCAGCAAAAAGTGGACCAAAGCTTATTTGATCTAATAGAAGTTTCATAATGGTTAGATTTATACGAATGCACTGGTATAAGT
This sequence comes from Oncorhynchus kisutch, assembly GCF_002021735.2. Lineage (NCBI taxonomy): Eukaryota > Metazoa > Chordata > Actinopteri > Salmoniformes > Salmonidae > Oncorhynchus > Oncorhynchus kisutch. The sequence continues at coordinate 4,140,860 of NC_034187.2, forward strand.
AGACGCACGTGGCATTTTGGCTTCTTTGAATTAATCTACTTTATATCAGAGTTGTACCTTTTGTCATAGAGATATACAGAGGACTCATCATGGATACAACCCGTTTTAGCATACACATTACCATTGAGGGATTCCACCATTTTAAAGTAGTCAACTGGGTGGGGAGCAATGGTAATGGCATTCTTTTTGTAGGCATTAACTCCGCCATGGTTTGTTGGACAAAGCCTACGGGGATAATGAATGGAGTAAGGTTTCATGGACAAATCTTATACGTTTGGTTCTATGACGTCATCTTCATCAGAAGCATCATCAGAAGCATTTATGTAATCAGAAAAACCACATAAAGCATACAAAGATTTTATCATAATAAACGTCATGTTACCTGACTGATATTATCTCATAGAACAAAATGTATAAGATCTCCTAATCCTGTGTGTTAACCTCAGACCTTCTTTTCACCGTTGAATTCCAAAACCCTATTCTTCCCCCATTACTTTTCCCATAGGAATGGCTGAATGAACCAGAGGTAAATCATTTCTGTTGTTTTCTACTATAAGCTGGTGAGTTCATTGAAGAAGAAGAAAATGTACTACTTTAAAATGGAGATAGCCTCAATGGCACTGCCCATGCTGTCACAGACGCTATATTGGCACAGATACAAAGATGACTCTATCTATCTCTATGGCCTGTTGTTCACACGCGTATCTGCCGTCTCATTGGCTAGAATGGTCCCCCCTGATCTCATCTCTTCCTGCCTGCCTTCTGTCTTTGTAGACATGTTGTTTTTCCATTGTTAGAGCAGTCACTTGAATATCTTGTCAATATAATAGACAATCTTTGGTGTAGTGTAGAGGGAGGGGTTTTGTGTGTAGTGCAAAGTGTAGCTGATTCACTGTGCTTTACTCACAGCACAATAATATAGCCCAGTGTCTTCAACCCTCACTGCAAGCGACCCCAGAAAACCCTCATCCTCTGCGTCGCCTGAGATGTTAAAGTTTTCCGCAACATCTAAAGCTTGTTTAAAGGACAGGAAGCCGATGAGCTGGAGCTTTTGTCCATCTGTCTGACGGTACCAGTAGATCTGATCATAGTTTCTGTCATGGTGACTGCAGGTCATCTTTAAGGTGTTTCCTGGCCTCTTGGTGAGATGACGAGGAGATTGTTGGACGGAGAGGGACACACAGGAACCTTAGGGAGAAGACAGCGGGAGAAGAGAGAGACGATGAAACACAGAGAGACAATAATAAAACAGATCAGCTACTAACTACCTGATACCTTCACCTGAACCTTACCTTCACCTGATAAGCTGAACCTTACCTTCACCTGAACCTTACCTTCACCTGATATACTGAACCTTACCTTCACCTGAACCTTACCTTCACCTGATATACTGAACCTTACCTTCACCTGATATACTGAACCTTACCTTCACCTGAACCTTACCTTCACCTGATATACTGAACCTTACCTTCACCTGATATACTGAACCTTACCTTCACCTGAAATATTGAACCTTACTTTCACCTGATAAGCTGAACCTTACCTTCACCTGAACCTTACCTTCACCTGATATACTGAACCTTACCTTCACCTGAACCTTACCTTCACCTGATATACTGAACCTTACCTTCACTTGAACCTTACCTTCACCTGATATACTGAACCTTACCTTCACCTGATAAGCTGAACCTTACCTTCACCTGAACCTTACCTTCACCTGATATACTGAACCTTACCTTCACCTGATAAGCTGAACCTTACCTTCACCTGAACCTTACCTTCACCTGATATACTGAACCTTACCTTCACCTGAAATATTGAACCTTACTTTCACCTGATAAGCTGAACCTTACCTTCACCTGAACCTTACCTTCACCTGATATACTGAACCTTACCTTCACCTGAAATATTGAACCTTACTTTCACCTGATAAGCTGAACCTTACCTTCACCTGAACCTTACCTTCACCTGAAATATTGAACCTTACCTTCACCTGATAAGCTGAACCTTATCCTCACCTGTGAGCCAGAGGAGTGAAACAGTAGCCGTGAGGAGAACTCTGATCATGCTGTCTATCTATCTGTCTGTCTGTCTGTCTGTCTGTCTGTCTGTCTGTCTGTCTGTCTGTTTGTCTGTCTGAGCTGTAGAGTTAGATCTATGTCTATGGTATGACGTGTTCAGAGTCTTTGTTCTGAGGTGGGAGGAGCTTATAGCTGACCTATCGGCTTACAGTACAGTGGATTATTACTGCCCTCTGCTGGATCAGCTGGAAGGTCATTGGTACAATAATATAAAATAAAACTTAGAGTTTGTAAAAAATAAAAATAATAATGAACAAAGACAAAAAAAAATCTTTACATGTATCCTTCTTGTGTCGGGATGGCAGGTAGCCTAGTGGTTAGACTAGTTGGACTAGTAACCGAAAGGTTGCAAATTAGAATCCCTGAGCTGACAAGGTACAAATCTGTTGTTCTGCCCCTGAACAAGGCAGTTAACCCACTGTTCCTAGGCCGTCATTGAAAATAAGAATTTGTTCTTAACTGACTTGCCTAGTAAAATAAAAATATCCTACAGACTACATTGAGGTTTTTCTTTCATCATTTTGGCATTAGTTCATAAGCCTAAACTTTAGGGCTTAACTGTATGCTTGCCAATTAGCCAACACAGCCATTTGCAAAATAATTATTTTGGGAACTGGCAGAAAACATTACTTTCAATCCACGACAAAGGCAAATAGGATATTGTCAAAGTGTAATTCAATAAGACAAATGCTGTGAAAGGAGAGTTGAAAATAAAGAGAAGGGTGGGGCCCAGAAAAGTAATGTTTGTTTGGAAAATATTTGTCATGTGTGATGATTGTGAGGCGGCTGTAAAAAAAAAATGACAGTCTCACAAGACAGGGTCTTCAAATAGGCCTATGGTAGGTCAAAGGAACTGTAGCCTACTGTTCTGATGGGTTGAATGGAAACTGAAATGTGGACACTGACTGTAGGTCTATAACATCTCACATAGCCTTAATATTAACTCCTGCAGAAACATTTCTTGCAGTAAAATGATACACCAAAAATAGGCTTAATTTGGATTTGGGAAAAGGAGTGAAGAAATAGGATGTATTTATCTTGAGAGAATGTAATGCTCAGTTAGATACACTATACAGCAGTATGTGGACACCCCTGAAAACTAGTGGATTCGGCTATTTCAGCCACACCCTTTGATGACAGGTGTATAAAATCGAGCACACAGCCGTGCAATCTCCATAGACAAACACTGGCTGTAGAATGACCTTACTGAAGAGCTCAGTGACTTTCGACGTGGCACCGTCATAGGATGCCACCTATTCCAACAAGTCAGTTTGTCAAATTTCTGCCCTGCTACAGCTGCCCCCTGTCAACTGTAAGTGCTATGAAGTGAAAACGTCTAGGAGCAACAACGGCTCAGCTGTGAAGTGGTAGGCCACACACAAGCTCACAGAACGGGACCGTCGAGTGCTGAAGTGCTGAAGTGTGTATATATTGACTGTCCTCGGTTACAAAACTCACCATTGAGTTCCAAACTGCCTCTGGTAGCAACATCAGCACAAGAACTGGTTACAGGGAGCTTCATGAAATGGGTTTCCATGGCCAAGCAACCGCAGACAAGCCTAAGATCACCATGTGCAATGCTATGTGTCGGCTGGAGTGGTTTATTGGTCGCCGCCATTGGACTCTGGACCAGTGGAAACACGTTCTCTGGAGTGATGAATCACGCTTCACCATCTGGCAGTCTGACGGACGAATCTGGGATTGGCAGATGCCAGGAGAACACTACCTGCCCGAATGCATAGTGCCAACTGTAAAGTTTGGTGGTGGAGGAATAATGGTCTGGGGCTGTTTTTCCTGGTTCAGGCCCCTTAGTTCCAGTGAAGGGAAATCTTAACACTACAGCGTACAATGACATTCTAGAAGATTCTGTGCTTCCAAATTTGTGGCATCAGTTCGGGAATGCCCTTTCCTGTCAGCATGACAATACCCCCGTGCACAAAGCGAGCTCCATTCAGAAATGGTCTGTTTAGATCGGTGTGGTAGAACTTGACTGGCCTGCACAAAGCCCTGACCTCAACCTCATCGAACACCTTTGGGATGAATTGGAATGCCGACTGTGAGCCAGGTCTAATCGGCCAACATCAGTGCCTGACCTCACTAATGCTCTTGTGGCTGAATGGAAGCAAGTCCCCACAGCAATATTCCAACATCTAGGGGAGGCCTTCCCAAAAGAGTGGAGGTTGTTATATCAGCAAAGGGGGGGACCAACTCCATATTAATGCCCATAATTTTGTAATGAGATGTTAAATGAGCAGGTGTCCACATACTTTTGTTAATATAGTGTAGCATCTGTCTTCATCACAGATTCAACACGTTTTCACAGCTGACTGATGTCAGTTGGACATTTTGATCAGAAAATCTTTCCCTTACTTTGCGTTATTCTATTTTCTCCCCGGTCCCTAAATGTCTTCATTGTATTTTCTCCACGGCCCCTAAATGTCTTCATTGTATTTTCTCCCCGGTCCCTAAATGTTTTATTGTATTTTCTCCACGGGCCCTAAATCTTTTATTGTATTTTCTCCACGGCCCCTAAACGTCTTCATTGTATTTTCTCCCCGGTCCCTAAATGTCTTCATTGTATTTTATCCACGGCCCCTAAACGTCTTTGATCCGTGAAAGATGACAGAGAAAAACCAATGTCAACTAGATTGAAGAATTCATTCAATTAATCAATTACATTGTTCTGGGTTTATTTAGTCTTTCTAGGGCAACGTATAATGACAGAAGAGAAGGTACATGTATCTATCTATAGACAGGTTGACAAATAGACTACCAACATGTTGGAAATTATAGGCAGAAACATCTCTAAATCAGGCTAAAGAAATCCTGTGCCCCTGTCTAAAAATAATTTAGCCATCTTGGACTGTAGCCTACAGCGCATCTTCTATATTTGCAGGTAAGTGTGATTTTCACATTATCACATATATTAGCAACTGTGGGATGTTTTGTATTGAGGATGTTTAGTAATGAGGATGTTTAGTATTGAGGATGTTTAGTATTGAGGATGTTTAGTAATGAGGATGTTTAGTATTGAGGATGTTTAGTAATGAGGATGTTTAGTATTGAGGATGTTTAGTAATGAGGATGTTTAGTAATGAGGATGTTTAGTGTTGAGGATGTTTAGTATTGAGGATGTTTAGTATTGAGGATGTTTAGTATTGAGGATGTTTAGTATTGAGGATGTTTAGTAATGAGGATATTTAGTATTGAGGATGTTTAGTAGTGAGGATGTTTAGTATTGAAGATGTTTAGTATTGAGGATGTTTAGTGTTGAGGATGTTTAGTACTGAGGATGTTTATGTGGTTCAGAACACTGTAGTGGAGGTGTGAGGTGTGACTTTGTATTTGAGATGTGGTTTTTGTAGGGCTGAGACAGGATCTGCTGCACTGTGCTCTCTGGCAGCACAGAAATACACTGCACTGTCTTCTTGTGTCAGGTTGGAAACACTCAAATCACAATACTGTTCTGCGTTTCCTCTCAATTTCATTTGGTCCTTGAAATGAGATTCTGGGTTTTTGTTGTCTCTGTAAAGGTACCCCAGCAGTTGTAGCTGTCTGTTCTGAGAATGAGTCTGTCTGTACCAGAGGATAACATCATAGTCTTTTATAGTGTGAGAACAGTGGAGATCAGCGGAGTCTCCTGGGGTCGTTACCAAGTCAGCAGGAGTCTGGACAACTCTGGTACCTAGACCCAACCCTGGGAGGGGAGGAAGAGTGGAGGAAGAGGAGCAAGAGGATATTATTAAATGTTTGTTAACCT